>NC_088098.1:205451590-205754620 GCF_036370855.1 Dromaius novaehollandiae | reverse complement strand
GGTGGCATCTGCAAACCTGACAAGAGTACAGTCTGTTCCCTCCCCCCGCCCCCCCCACGCCCAGTTAGTAATAAAGACATTAAACAAGACAGATCCCAGGATACTGTGGTTGTTACTAACCTCTAGGCAGAGTGTGACCCATTAACCACTACTCTCTAGCAAGGTCATGCAACCATTTCTTCAACCATCTGGTTGGCCACCCATCCAAACCATAATGGCTTTTCAATTTCATGGGAAATTCTGACTGTTTCTGGACACTGAGTTGGAAACAAAACAATTTGTTTTACAGAATAAAAACTCTGTGCTTCAGCGACACATATTTAATATTATCAGTTGGAATCCGTACTTCGTGGGGAAGGTGTCTTTACTGGTCCATGGAAGAGACAGTTTCTATTGTCTGGGCAACACGTCCTGGAAATCTTTATTGCTCACTAACAAGCTCCGTCACCGCAGTTAAAACTGTAGCATTATTACTTGCACTGAAGGTTTACTCCTAGCAATGAATGGCTTTGTTCATTTTATTGTTCTATGTTACACTTTAATACAGTCTAACTTTTCTTTTCCTTTCTGAATTGCCGCCATTATCAATAAGGTTTGGCACACTCCGGCTGTGACCACTCATTTCTTTTGCATTATAGAAGAGGCAATAAATGATGGGACTATAAAGTATTTAGGATGCTATCCCCTATGCCTTTTCATATAATTTATTTACCATTTTACAGTAGGGTGGCAGATGCTCACATGCTCATGCTTTGTGCCTTACATGATTGTATGATAAGGCATAATTGCTATTTAGCAACTCTGCTGAGACCTGGCATCTTCTCCGCAGAGCCAAGGGCCTTTGCTTTGAAAGCTCTAACAGAAGCACAGAAATCCTGAAGCTGCTGTTCTAAAAAGAGAAAAATAGTGGCTTGTGACATGTAGTATTGATTATTAACATTATTAAATGTTTTTGTCAGGCATCTTAAGGGTTTTACAGATGTGCAAAACTCTAGAGACTGCAGAGTAAGTAGAGGTATGTTTTAAACAGATTTGAACCAGAGAACTATGTTAGCTATTCGGTATAAGGAGGATGGATTGAAACTGTTGTGCATTGACTGAAGGTGAGGCCTCGTCCATGCATAATCAGATGTGCCTAAGTGTAGGTCCAAATACTGGTGGGAAAAAGAAAACAAATGTACTCCAAGCAACCTGAAGGTCATACAGAACCTACAGGAAGGTCTGGGCTAGGCACTGGGTCAAGAACATTTCCATTACTCAGTTTCATTTAAACCTGGCATTTGCTTCTTTATTTCACCAATAGATAAGCATTTAAATAATCTGGGCAGAATGGCACTAGGCAATGGTGCACAGCACAGAGAAAAGTGGTTGCAGACCTGGAAGCAGTAGAAGCACATCAGTGGAGCACAGACAGCAGATCATTCAGCCTCGCTGAGAGCGGGAGCTGGGACACAGCACGGTGCTAGCTTGGCTGGACTGCTCTGCAGACACAGGCTTCCCCTCTGCCCTCGCTATGTTGTTCTCCTGGGGAGAGCCCTCCCACTTACGTGGATTTAGGGGTACACGGCAGCATGCACACTGAACAGTACACAGCCCCTGTTTTAATGAATTTATTAGGCTGAGAGAGTCGTTGTTTATTGCTGGCAGCTGCTGATCTCTTGTTAGTAATTCATGGGTGGCTGAGCTGTTAGGTGGGTGAACTCCCCATTTCTCTTTCTGAACTTAGTTTTACAAAGGTCAAAGCATAGTCTCTTTGTAAGCACATATCACTTTACCTGCACTGGATAAAAGTGGATCTTGGAATGACTGAAATGCTGATTTATCAAACCATTTAGCTTTGAAGGTGCTGGCTCGTTATTTAGTTCCTTCAAGTAAACAAATGGATCCTGTTAGGGGATACAAATATCTTAAATCCTCAGGCATTCTTATCAGGGAAAAATAAACTGTGTTCAATGTTTATTAGAGTTCAGGCTCTTTAATTAGCATGTTCAGTGGACACCAAGAACACTTCAGTGCAGTGCTGTGTTAGAAAATTTAGTGCCAGTGCATTAAGGAGGACAAGTTTGATGAAAACCCTTGCGAGTTCTGCTCATCAGCCCTAGTGGATCTGCAAAGGGATTTTACGCAGAAGTCAGGAATGTAGCCTTGCAGAGTAGTGATATGCTCTGCTGATTTCTTGTATTCCTCTGGTAATTTCATTCCTAACAGTGTTTACTTCCTTTTGAAGCTGAAGGCTTTGGGGAGTTTTCTGAGATTGTCAAATCCCTTTTCTTTGTCAGTGCCATCTCTTGCTGTAACAGATAAACTTTGTTTATATCCACCGCTCCAAAGCATATTTATTTCAGTTTTATCTGTTTGGCCTATATTTTCTATTTATTAGCACAGGTGCTTAATTAATATAAATCCTTTTGTAGCTTAATAAATTGTTAATTTCTTTCTCTCCTATTCCTGCCAATTCACTATAGGTTGGGCAATCTTGCTTTCACTTCCAAGCCACCGACAAACATGTTGAGGGGCTGCCAATGACACCCTTATCTTAGCAGAACTGAGAGAACAAAAACAAATAAACAAAAAAAAAGTGCGGTTTTCTTGCAGGGATCCCAAGCCAGTAATTTCTCCCTAGGAAATAATAGCTTAACACAAGATTTTTTTTTCTTTCTAGATAAAACGGAGTGAAACTGTATTTCCTACATCTTTTCCAAATTCGCCTACTGGAAAATTTACCATAAAAAGTATTTACCATGAATTTTTACCTTCTTCATATGATTTCTATTTTTCTTATTGAAAAAGAGAAAGAAGACCAATAAGAAAAAAAAACAAAGAGGGCAACATTTTATATACATAAATTAGATTTTTCCAGTTTAGGTGCAACTAAAGAGTCTATAGAAACATTAAGCACTTATCAAAGATATATGTATCTGGAACAACTGAGAAGTCATATACCTTACATTTGTTATGTCTTTCACATTAGACATCACAAGTTATTTTTCAAATCAGCTACAAAACAATATTTGAGAATACAGAGAAATATGAAGCTTGAGAAATTTGTTTGGCCCAAATAATCTAATTTAAGAATATATACCAATCTTCAACAAACAGACCATAGCTTTATTTACTGTGCTGGTAAAGATTTCCAAAAACCAAGGGCAAGACAAGTAATTGTTTAGTCAACATAGTAGCATCTTGACCTCCAGAAAAGACTCCAGTCTCATGACTGAGGGTCTAGTGGTCTTGGGAAGTGAAAGATGTGGATTTGAATCCTCTTCGACTTATAGAGGAACTCAGTTTGATTACCTGACTTCTTGTACAAGTGACTCAAACAGAGGGCTGTTGAATGTGACAGTCAGGTTCCCCAACTTCTTTTGAAAAGAAAACAATATACTTTTTAGAAAAAGGACTTAACCATTTGGACTTTTTGGAAGATCTGTGCTTTATGTCATTAACTTGCTACAGCCAAGAGTAAATGCTCTTAAGCTCTGGAAATGGATGGAGTTTCAGAGACATCCTTTTCCTCAGCATCCTCTGCTGGAATCAAAGGTTAAATAACTCGGTCCCTGCCTGATGTACCACAAACCCACCACAATAGCTTATCCTTTATTTTTTTCTGGGAGAAAGGAGAGGTGTGTTAGAACCTCTTCAGGCTCGCTGTACCAGCTGCTGTAAACCTTGCTCTGTGACTATTCTGGATTGCTGTATCTATGCTTTCTCATTCACTGCTGTGAATCTCAGGCCCTTAAAGGTCAACTTTCTTTGTAGATCTAGCTGTGGCTAGTTAAAACCCTCAACAGAAGTTACTCAGATGAAAAGAAACCATTGCAAACCTAAAACTTACTCCCTAAGCATCTGCAGCATACTACCTATTGTATCTAACACTGTGCTGCTAATACAAACCTTTCTTTTTGGGGGGGGGGGGGGGGGCGGGATGAGGGCTTAATGAAAAAGTGATCATTGTTACATTATCTTCTTATTTTGGTTTTAAGACACCAGAAGATATCTAAAAAGGACAAAAATCTGACTTCTTTTCAGAGCAGTGGTCTTTGTTGTTTCTCTCTCTCTCTCTCTTTTTCCCTGATCCTTTCCATTTTTCAGGATTCTGAAAAATTCTCAGGGCAGCAGCAGAACTTTATTGTGTTTTTGTGTTCCATTTTCACTCCCCTGACTTTTATATAATATATATAAAAGAGAAACTTCTGGGACACAGGAAAGCCATGATTATGTCCCTCACATCCCTTGGTTAGAGAAAGAGAAGTCTTTCCCTCAGCATCACAGGAAGATTGTCCATCAGCTAGGTAATACTTTTATGGCTTGTTGTAGCATCTTCAGAGCTGTTTTGTATTACAGTCTGAGTGAAAAGGATGATCAAAGATGCAAGCCTGTCCTCATAAAGACTCTTCAGCTAACATTGAAAAAGTTCCTACTAATGTTCCATTGCGTTATTGCCAGGTATATATTCTGAAATAACTGGCATTAATCCAGGTGTTCATAAGTGTAAGTGAGGGCAAAAGCTGCAGTCATCTGTAGTCCTTTATGACCCTAGAGTCCTTTTTAAATTGTTTCTAGCAGGTAGGTCTGACTAAACAATTCAATCAATGTGATCCAGTGTGTTTCTTTTTTACAGAAGTTGCTAGGTCATGCTGGGATTGTTTCCTGTTGTGAATATTCATTCTGCCTAATTTTTGGTATCCCATTTAAAGGTCCAGATTTGGAGACTGCCTCCTCTGAGCACCATATGTCATTAATGGAAAAAAAAAGAAGATACCTCATCCTGGATTAATTCCACATAACTAGGGTAGCTTAATTGCCCTACGCTTCCTATCTTTTCAATACAGAGAGAGAGGAAGACTGTGTCATCGGCATGCTCTGTCCCTCTGGAGGTGCCAGCCTCTCTATTCACTATAAAAGCAGCCTGAGGGGGCAAGCCTCTGAACATAGGTACCTAAATTAGATATTCCTTATGTTAGTCCTTGTGATTAAATCTATTCATATGTGAGACAGTGCCAAGGAAAAGTTTTATTTGCATTTGGACTTTTTCTATCACTTTCTGTTATTTAGTCTGGAGTGGTATACTGGAAAATTTAATGTTGATTTGTGTGGGGTGGTTTTTGCAAACTCTGCTTTCCTAGAGCATGCCAACCAAGGGCCCCACCTAATTACCCAGGCCAATGACAAAGCTTGGGGTTCAAAGAGAGGGGTCACATTGGCTCTGACTGACAAGTCCTGGGAGTGACATCCTGAACATTAGTCTCACTCTCAAGGTACTTGTTAAAATTTAGCATAGAGCTAAGTGAGGAGGACTACAGCTTCTCTGTCACTGTTAGAAACTGCAGTTCTTCAGATAAATTGTCCTTGTCATGGAGTATTTCTGAAGTGCAGATGGAATGCACTTACAATTGGATACAATTATCTCAAAAGTCAGGTACTTAAATATTTCCCTTGGGAGGATACTCCGAGACTCACCTGTTTACAGTGAGAAACTAGACCCTAATTCTCTTCACCCTTACACACATGCTCATATACATCTGTGTTAACTTTCCAGGTCTTTTCATATCTATTCAATGTCATTTGAACAGTTCAGGCTGTTGATGCAGCCGTCATTATAGTTCCATTACAATCCTAAATCTCAAAAGCCAGCCTTGATAGGCTGGAATTACCTAATAGCCTGAGTTTTGGGACAAAGCCCTCATTTCTACCTGCACCTGGTACAAGTCAGACACGTGCTTCACTGGGTGAAGGTATACAGAAAGGTACTCAGGGTAGATGTCAAGAGCCGTACAGCCATGTGGTTACTGCTCTCCTCAGATTCCCAGAAGGGGCTTCCAGGTTAAGTCATGCTCATGAGACGTCTCCATCCCTCAGTCTGCCACATCCACCCACTAAATTTATCCCGGTTCTGCATACCTATCAGGTAGAAAATATGTAATGAATGTTAAGTGGATTTTCTAAGTGATACTGCCTTCCTTTATAATTGTGGGAGCATTTCTACTCAACAATGAAATTAAATTCAGATATGGTGCCTCTAAGATCAGTGTCCCTTTGGGGCATAGAAACGATCATCGTTAGCAGAGCTTCAAGAAAGGGAGATGATTTTACCACTTGGGACAAATTTAAAATATGTAATCTTTTTCCTTTCAATTCTCTATTTCTGTCTCTGTCTCTGGGTCCATATCTTTCAAGAAAATATATAAAAATTCATATATGTTTGCCAGCTGAAAATTCAAAGAAGATTTTAGTTCAGGTATTGCTTGCCAGCCACCAAAAGTATTCGTTTTTTATTATTTTAATCTTTTTAATACATTTTTTTAAAAAAATTTGGGCTATACATTATTCTGACATTTTTCAACTAAAACATTTGTCTGTTCATTTACAAAATCATTAAATGAGACACTTAAATATCTTTTTCACTGGAAATATTTATGAAGACCAAATATTTCTCTCAAAAAATACTGAATCTGATGACCTGCCATTTTTCTCCCACAAAACCTTTTCTTTAAAATAGCACCAGTAGTTGTTGAGTTTCTCACAAGCTGAGAACGAAATGCTGTAGTAGCTCCTGCTAGGGTGACAGGTGGCACACCCTTGTAGGCTTCCAGAAAGTCTGCGTATCTACCAGTGTGACGAGACTGCCAAATCCTAATGCACAGCTGCTAGAGGAGCTGAGATTGCAACCCAGCTGCTGGCATTGAGGATCCCACTTTTTGATCTAGCTCTTCTTTCTTGTATAAATAAGCAGCTGTATATTTTGCTTTTCTTCTTTGTTTACTGAGACAAGAACTGCTGCATCAGTTTGCTGTTTGCAAATGGAACATTTCTTCATATGCATGCTGTAAATACAATTTAGCTATTTTTTAGGTATGGCCAATATTGTGTGCCCACTTTCCCATTACTGTAATCACTTTACAAATACTATAATAAAGAATCATTTTAGACCAAACTAGAAAAATATTGCTCTTTCCTGTACTTCTGACAGCCTTGGTCATAACAAGGACTGTTTTTTTACTATTTTCTCATAACTGATCTCTTGACTTCTACAGATTTAGTCTGCAGCTTTCATAATGCTTCCCCTCACACATTTCCTCCTTCCTTTCTTTCTTCCCTCCTTTTCTTCCTTTTCTTCTTTTGGAAATCACAGTTCTGTATTCCAATCTCTGGCTCCCTCAGGCCCTTCTGAAGGCTTATTAGTTCAGACTTTCATCTCTCCTTCCTTTCACCTTTTACCTCTCTTAATACCCAGGCAAAGTTTTGGCTTGTATGATATATGCATAAAGACACTGTATCCAAGTGGCACAGAGACCGAATTTTCCCTTGGAAAGGATGATGTTCCTAAAGGGGCATACGTGACTACCCGCAAAAACACAATGCACTGCGGAAGGTGTGTTAATACGTGACATCCACAGGGAAAGAGGCTTGCACTGCTTCGAATCTGCGCTGAAGAGTAGCTCTGCAGTGAATGTTGAACTCAGGCTCCACATGTGAGTTTCTACTAGATTTGGAAAAGGTAAAAAACGTAGTTAAGTCTGTTGTAATCATTTGGAGGTTTGGAGTCTGAATATTCTCTGCACAAAAAGGAAAGAGGAAACACACTGAGTTCTTTTTTGTGGGAAGTGAACTTTTTTGCAGAAGTAATCAAGCTGAGAGCTGCGTGGTACAAAGGCAATTTGAATCACACATAAGGGATATCCTTTGTAGAGACTAAGGTATAGTGAAGAATCAAGATCTTAATGGATGGCCATGGGGAGAAAAGTAGACAGAGGATAAAAATTTTACTAGTATCCAACTGATTAAAGAATCTATATTTAATTAAAAAAAATCTTTGGTTCTTAAGTATTGAGGTATACAGAGGGCAAAAGGGAGGTGGAATCCTAACCAACTTAGTGCCTTTGGGGGGGGGGGGGAGAACTTTTTGATACTGAAAATGCACTTTATTTAGGATAAAGACCAGGGGAACAAATTTCATCTGTCTTTTCCTATTGTGAAGCTTAAGTTAATGGAGTTACACTTTTATATATATAATAGAAGGGAGAGCAGTTCTTTTCCCTGCATTTTCACCTCACACAAATTTATTAAAATCTAAATTTTCTGATTTAGGTTTCAGAAGCAATGTGTCTTCTAACAGCTGAGTCTGGTCTCATTCTCACCTGTGTAAGCCCTATGATATTGATCTTTAGAGTATAGATGGCTTTCTTTAACACCTGTTGGTGAACAGCAGGAAAAAAAAAGATAAAAAAGATCAGATCTATCTAAGAAGTCTGCACAGAAAGAAATACTGATCCTGGAATGTCTTGTGACACAAAGGAAATATCCAAAGGAGTGTTATATGATAGTTTGGAGTATTTGGGTGAGGAGAAAAGTCCATTAAGAGTGTCCTAAGAAGACACTAGTATTCTCTGTTTTTTAGGGAGTAAAACAAGACTATGTCATTCTTTAAATTTTCCGAAGGTTTAATAATCCAGTGACTATTGAAGTATGGCCCAGGAAATGTTAGTGTCTGAATGCAATCCACAGAGCTACAAGAATTTCTTACATTTACTGTAGTTTGAATTAAATTTTGGAAAAATATGTTTTGTCATGGTCTGCGAGAATACTGATGTTCAACACTGGTCCATTTTGGAAAGAGGATGGGAATCACTCTCTCAGCAATTGAAACTTGTCCATTTTTGTAGGCTACAGCTCCTGTCAGAAGATTCTTGTCTCTGCACCCTTATTTTACCTAATCATGTAGCAGTTTGGAATATGTCGTATTTGAAGTAGATAAGCGGTGAATGTACCACATTCAGCAATTTTCCTGTTTAGATGGCAGAGGCATTCCTGGCTTGTATTTGGACTTTGATCTGTTCTAATTAGTCTTTAAATTACTTCATGTTTTCAACATGGTGCTGAATCACTGAGCTTCTAAAAAGGGATTAAAGAAAATCCTAGAACTCAACCTCCCTATCATTAGAAATTCAAAATCATGATGTCTGGATGGATTTCAACCAGAAGTGAAGTCACTGAACAATGTTTAAGAAAAATGAAACATCCTCTGCTTCCAATAACATTCATATTCCCAAATAAATGATTAATAACAGAGACTTCCCATTGTTAATACCAATGGAGCTTAACCCTGTAGCTTGTTGACACTGTTTTAAAACGGAAGAACCAGCTTCACACTGTTAGACTATATGCACTAGCCTAAGGAGCCTGAAGAGCTTCAAACACAAACCAGCAGCACTGAAATGTATTCATCTCTGGGGACTCCAACACATAGTCAAATTACTACAGCTTTGCAATATATCACTTACCAGGTTGCAAGTACCTGTCCATATATTCACTATGACAAATGCATACTAATGCAGTTTGCTCTTCTTCATTGTTAGCTTACCTAACTTGAATGACCTCTCATGTGCCATAGGCTAAGAGCTTGCATAGAGAGAGTTACAGCTGCTCAGTAATGTGGCAGGCTGTGATGATTTAATCAGGAATTTGAGCCCTAGAATATAAGGTAGGAAACTGCAAAGCTACCCATAGTAGATGGGAAGGACCTCTGGGGGCGGGGGGGAACTATTCTAGAACTTCAGCATTTATTCAGTTTCTTAAATACAACATTACACTTTCAGGTTTTGACTAGGACAAACAGAGGTGCCAAAATACCAGGACAAACTTTGTATCTGAAGGAATTCCTGGTCAGGTTTAGATATCTATTTAAAAATCCACTGTTAAGCTTCTGTAACCTAGAAGAAGGCTTGCCTTAACTGTGCTATGGTCAGCAAAGACTGCTGTCTATTCCTTATAATAATGGAGGATATTAAGGATGTTATTAGAAGAGGCCCTTAATTCATAAATAGCAAAAAGCACAGAAGTCTGAAAAGATGGTAACATAAGCAACTGAAAAAGGTATATGGCGTCAACAGCCCACAAAAGTCAGAATGTGCAACTTTAAGCTGTGCTGAAAGAACAAAAGTCAAATTAGGAGAAAGCACTCATTTGGCAGATATCGTATTTGCAAAGCCTTCCCAACCTCAGAAAACAAAAATTCTCACTGAGTTAAGAGCAACAAATTCTACTCTTGTCTGACTTTGCCAGCACGTTCTGTTAGGTATATATGTTTTAGTGGTGCGGTGCTGACTGCTATAGCAGGCATTAAACTATACCGGTCAGCTGTGTATTCAACAAAAAAAGATGGGGGGTTATTTCCTTTCCAAGTACCAGCACCAGCATTCAGGAAGCAGCAATCATGTGGGCTGGTACTGCAAAGCCCAAGGGCACAGCAGAACATAGCCTAGCTCAAGTTGTCACAAAAAAAGCTGCATCTGGCCATGGGAGATGTTTTTACCTCTATGTACATTCACCAGATAACGCTGAGACAGCAGTGTGAGTAGATTATATACTACAAGAGCTGTGCAGATATTTTCCAATAAAACAGTGTTTCATCAGAAAATATAGATTGGTTGAGTCTAAAATATTTCAGCAGTAACCTCCTGAGCTTTAAGTGAGCAAACCTTTGCTGAAAGTACAGCAGACTTCCTCATAACTCTGCCTGGCATATTACTTCAAGTGTAGCAGCTCTGGGGCAGACAGAGCTGATGGGCTAATGCTATTAAAACCCTTTGCCTGCATTTTCAGTGTTCCTGTCTTTCTCCAATGTTGTACTTGCTCTACTTATATTGGGGAAAATAAACCTGGTCCTGTCAATGAACCTGGTTCCTGTCCTGGAACCTGAAATCATCTGATTCCCAGTTTTGAGTCAGTCTGCCTGCAGGCTTTCCCTCAAACTGCGGACCATGAGAATATCTGTGTGTCCTGCTCTCTGGCAGGCACTGGAGGATGGTTTTCAGGACAGCTGGCCACCGTGAAGCATTTGTGCTCTGACAGGAGTCAGAGCCAGAAAGCCCCAGGACTTGCAGCTCTACCCAGATCTCAGCTCTGGCCCTACAGAAGCGAAGCTCCAGGAAGACCAACGAAGCAACAGTAATTTGAGACAAACAGCCTTCAGCGACTCAGTATTTAGGAGCAAGGCATTTAGCTCTAAAGGTATGACTAAATCCCAGGTAATGGTTCTACAAGATAGGTTGCTGGATTTTCGAAAGTCTTATACAATCTTCCCCCTCACACTCACACTTCCTTAAGACCACATCTAATTGCTCGCCTCTAAATACATTCTGCAGCAGAACAAGAAAATGCCTGAATTCCCTAGAAAAGAAAAATAAAATAAGCTGTTTTCCAGTCAGCTACACTTGTCACACATTTTCTGCAGGGTAATAAGTATTCTTACATCTCAGGCTCCATCTGGTACTCCTAGAAATATATTTTACAGAAGTGAAATTCTAGCAACCTTAGGTTACAGGCGCAGCTCTATCTTTGTCTAGTTTTGTCTAGTATTGTCTACATGAGTTTTGTGCTGAGGTAGATTGGTTTAGAAACAGATCAGGTTAAATCAAATCAATGAATGAAAATGATTTCTATTCTCCAGAAGCTGTCTACTCCCCACATTTATGATGCATTTAGTATCACCTAACTTCAGCTATCTAAAATAATAAGTCTAATAATAAGTCTAGTCTAAATTTATTTTCTAGGGTCTATCTATAGCTGGTGGGAAGACACAGACATCACCAAATATGCTTTTGTTAGGCACTGGTTGTCTGTGGAATGAATCCCTTCCAGTAGCCCTCACTTCTTTAGTATAAACAGCTTAGACTAGTTTAGATGACTAGCTTGGACTAGTCAATTATTCGTTTAAAAAATTTAAGCCTATCCTTAACAACAGCCTTGTTCTCTTCATTTTAAAATTTAATATCTCATGGAATATTCATGAATTCTTTGGACATTTAAGAAGTGAAGCAATGTGCAGTATTAAGCATAGGACCAGGTCCTGGTCCCGGACCTGGAACCCGCTCCTGCTAATTTTTATCTAAGCCCTGTTGTGAAGACCGCTGGGGAGCTTCCTTGGTGTGTAGTCTTTGCGTTATTGCTCTACACAAGGCTGAATGTGATTCCTGGAGAATTTTCTGCTGAACACACAGCTGGAAAGAATTCTCACACCATACAAGTTTGCTTTTCTAAGGTATTTAATTCATTTTGTGCTGTTTCTTGCACTATCACCTCCCTGCAGCTCATGTCGATTATGACAATTCACATGCAAAGCTCTGTGCAGTTCTAAGCTGGCTGTGTGTTCTTATATGAGGTTTGAAAGGGTTTTCTCTCATAGTTTACAGTACCCTGTTGACATCACAGAAACTTAAAGTTAGATATAGATTTAATAAATGAATTATGAATATGTATACATTTGTTCAGTAGGTTCCCTTTATACTGGGGTATTGCATTATATTGATGTTTTGCTTGGAATTCTGTTGCAGCATAATTTTTCTGCAAAGGGATACATTCTTCAGAAAATTCTGTGGCGGGAGAATCTTGGAGTTGCAGTAAAAACTAAACAGTGTAGGACAAGGACCCTTTTAAGAATCATTTTAGGTGTAGTGAAAAAAAATATAATAAAGCAAAAAAACTTATCTGCTTTAAAGGCCTATTGTGGAGATTTACATCATACATCACAGCATCAATAACATCCAATTCCTGAGGACTAAGCATTGCATGCAGTATAAGATAATTATGCATGATAAAATGAAAGACCTCTTATAAGCTACTTATACAAAGCCTCCTTTATGTAATGGAAAGGGGACTTCTAAATGTTTGAAATCTTTCCAAAAGCAGACAAATGTTTTGTTTATTTATTTATTTATTTTTTCTAGTATCAGGAGAAGTATCAGGAAACCTCTTAATCAATAATTCAATTTGACATTTTTCAGAATTAATCCTTTTCTTAATGACTTTTCCCACCTGCTGTGGATATGGAGTCCAGATAGTGCTGCATGACCGCAAAGCAAAAGAAGGATATTGTTTCACTCTCTTAAATGGTAATAGTGAAACTAATTCAGACTGACTGAATACACAGCCCCTGATGCAAACTAGGGCAGTCTGTGGCTATTAAAATTATTCTTACATTATTCTTGCTTGGGTATCAGTGGAGGAAAGGAGAGCACATCAGTAGCCAAATCTCTTTAGAGTATAGCGGTTTCATGATTCCTTGCCAGGGCTGAAACTGTAGTTAAAACAGAACTGTTGTCTCTTTGTGCGATTCCTGAGAATTCTTACAACTGAAGCTGAATCTTCCTGCAAGGAAGATTATAATCATGCACAGCATTTTTGGTAAGACACACTGGTAACTAGGTGCTTTGCAAAACTAGAGCACCTTAGACAAGATCTGTGTACTGGGCATCATGAAACCTGCTTGATTGTGTGTGGCTACCGAGTTGCCCATAAAGATCAGCATAGTGGCAAGAGGCTTTAAAAGGGGAGTATCACACATCTACAGTAAGAGCAAGAAAACACAGAATGAGCTCTGAGTGGCAATTGTCACATAAGTAAAGATTACTTTTTTGCAGAAGCCTAAAAAAAATCTACTTATATGGATGTAGACCATTGCCATTACTATGAAGAGTAACAGCAAATAATATGAAATAAAGTATTCATCTCTGGGTTCCCTAACAAGGGCATACTGTCTGGGAAAGATTAGTGGAACAAACAGACTAGAAAAAAATCAAGAGAGGTTTTTTAATTAATAGGTGTTTACAATGCAGTTACCAAAAAAAAAAAAAAAAAAAAGAATTTTTATAGCTTAATAGATTAAGATTCTCTGTATCTGTGGAGCTGCTTTCTACCCTATCCACAGACCTGCATACATTTTTTAATCAATGGCAATTTGGTCTCAAAAATGTATTTTAGAAGTAGCTAAATTATTGGCACATTCAGGGAATTCTTTGGGGCCAAAAATGGGAGCAAAGGTTTCCTAAATCTTGTAAATATATTTCATTTTAATATTTTGTCTTGGAAATAATGTCCAAACATTTCATTTTGACAGCTATGATGAAATATTTTTTGTTTACCTTGAAATGGGATTTTTCATTTTTTCTGACTTGAAAGAAAACAGGTTTTCAGTTTTTCAAACATGAATGAAACAACCATTTTAGACTGACTGATCCCGCAGAAATTTATTTTTGTTTATTTCATTTCAAAATGATGTGAATAAACTACATTCCACCACTCAAAATGATATATACATTGGATTTCATTTTAGACCAAACCTTTCTTTTTTTTCTTTTTTTTTTTTTTTTTGATATTTCAGCTTCCAGAGTTCTGAGACACATCTACCCTTGCCCAAGGGATCTCTCATTTTTCAAGGTCCCAGACCTACAAAAAACTAGGTAAATTCCAGTGAAACACTGCCATCAGCTCAACAGAAGTTAGCTGAACACATGTTGTTTGGAATTAAACACATCTGGCAGGCTAAACAATCTTTTCCCCACCTTTGGGACGACCCTTTGATATTGGCTGGTACAAGAGAGGGCTGCTTGTAAATTGTTCTCACCTCCAAGAAGGCAGAAGAAAAGAACGATTTTTTGTTTAGGATTAAGGGAATTGAAGCATTGCTTGAAGTCACTCTTGCACCCGTTTCCTGAGCAACTTCATGGCTATGGGAGAGTAACTCAGCCAAACAACATTACGTGGCTGAAAAATCAGCATCACAGGAATCATTAGTTAATTAACTGGAGTGAGCTCTCTGACCCTGGCAGAAAACATGGCTATTTTTCATTAAAAATGAAAAGTAGTCAATGTTCTTTGTGTGCTATAACATGGAGCCACTCCAAAAATGTAATTAAGCCTCAGTGGTACTTTTGTCAGATTTTCCCCATTTATGCCAACATGGCTTATGGATCTGGTATTAGAAAAGGGAGGCAGTGTCCCTTGAATTAATGGACCCTTAGCCTTTTCAAACCTTAATGTATTTCCCCATTGTGAATCCACACCGCCTAACTAATGTAAGTACTACGAAAATACAAACGTAAAATAGTGTAGGTGTGCATGAGCTAAAATTTCATCGGATACAAGATTTAATAGCTATTGCTTTAGCTATACACCTGATAACTATGCACCCCTGCAGGTATAAAAAATTAATCCAACAGACCATTTAATTTTTTCAGCTATTTATTTAACAGTTTGTGCAGATCAGTTTTACTACTGATACTCCCCCTCCTTTATTTCGGTTCTTTCACATCCCACCCAGCAAAGAAGACATTAAAAGTAAAAGGAAAGGGTAAAACTACAGAAACTATGACTTACATAGGAGTATCCACATCTGCTAACTATGAGACCCTGGAGTCTTGGAGTTAAGATAAGACCTGGACTCGAGAGGTCTTGGCTTAGTTTCTATTTTCTCCACAGACTCTTACTACATATGCCCTGTTTTCCCCGTGTAACTTTTCTGCCAGGTCTTGACTGGCAGCAACAAGAATTGATTCAAATTTGAGAAGATTACTACAAAAACACTTGTGAAAGTTGTACTAAACGTTCTGGTGTTCTAAGAGCTAATTTTTCACACTGACAAATGTGAGCTGAATGTCCAAAAAGCAGTATTTTAGTTAAGAAAGTAAAGAAAACTCTTACAAATGAACACAGTAACAATAACTAATTCATGAAGCATAATATACCATGTTTAAAGTGTCAGCTTCTCACTTCTCTCATAAATGTTGGGGACAACCACAGTATGCAGTTCCCTACCTTCTTCCTCCCTTTTCCACATTTTAATCTTTATGCTCCAGTGCTGCAAATAAAAGCCATAGGCTGTGTGAGGATTCACCACAGGCATGTTCAAAGATGCCTAGTACACTTCTGTATATTTTGGTTGCTAGCGGAACAGTTTAGTCTTGAAGAAAGCTTTTGTTTGTTTGTTTCTAACAAAGGAGAACACAGTGGTTTGAATTTCTAAATACCAGAAGGGGAGAAGCAGAATCAAAGCTGACATGAGGCCATCCCAGTAGGGGTGTCCATTCCTTACGTAGCTTGTTATTTCCGAACTGCAGGTTTGAAAATCTTATTTCCACCCCTTCATTACAATGAATGTACAATTAACTTAGAACACAATCATTTCCATTCAGTTCTGGCCCATTCACAAGACAGGAAAGAAGAAGAGGGTGATCAAGGTTCAGTCTTTTGACTGTGACATAGTAAGGCATTTTGTTTCTTTTTCTTTCAAAAATAGTGGCCAATTCCTTTACCAAAGTCCTGTTCAGGCAGACTTTGAGAGCTGTCATCAGCATCCTGGATTTTGAAATCCTCACCAAATGCAAAAGCCAGGCCATTTTTTGCTGCAAAAAGAACCGGGACATGCCTGACTCCAGCAGCCAGCCGGGGAGGGCAACAAAATGTCTTGCTAACTTGCAGACTGCAACATAGCCATGGGTTTTAAAGTCAGGAGGACTGACAATACCAATGCCATGTGGGAATGAGGGCTGTGACCAGGGGATTTTGGAATCAAATGCTAAAATCCTTGGGAGGGAGGGGGTTTAAAGGTTTGAGTGCTCTGTGGTAAGCTGGTGGAGGTAGAAGCAGCTTTTGAGTAGAATTTTGTGGACTTTGGACAAATCTGGAGACATAGGTGAAGCATAAGGAAGCTGAGAGGGGCTTTGTTATGGAATCTGGAGAAGAACTGAATTTAATGAAAAGCTGGGACCTCTGGGCTGATGGTCTTTGGGAGGATTTAGGGAGTTCAGGGGAGCAGGATGGTAAGAGGGTACTATGCAGCATCCCCTTGGTTAAGCTCCTTCCATTATGCAGGACAAAGATTTGAGAGCATACTTCAGGCTGTCCTACATCTCCTCAGGAAGGACTGGGCACCTTCCTGTTCTTCTGGTCTTTTTAATTCTCTGAAATGACAGTGCTGTCTGGTCTTGATCTCTCTGCACTTTAATTCCATATCTTTCAGTTGTTTATTTTGCCTATTAGCACTGCGAGCCTTCCGGGCAGAACGTGATCCTTGCTATAAAATGCACAGTATAATGTTTTCATACTAACCAAGATCTACACTGTTGCGTTCCTTTACTTGCCAACCCACTTTAATGTTAATGTTTGACCTGTGTGTGTATTATTTTATTTTACATCCTCTTCCTGAAATTCATCTGATTCCCAGACATTCTGATTGTACCTTACACATTGTATTTGCCTTATTTTCACTTTTCTCAGCCCCACAAGTTAAATATTTATATCTTTCATCCTTCTGTATGATTCATAATTATCACTACTTCTCCACGACCCGCATGTAAAATTAACCTGCAGGGATAATATACGGCGTTAGTAAAGTCTAGTGCTGTGACTTGGCACTCAGTAGGAGAATGCAGAAGCAACAAGTCATCGTTCTAAACCTTCGTTATCTCAATCAGTAGATCAGTAGAAGTACTAAAAAATAGTTTGCACTTTTTAATGTGTAGCTGCTACTCACTGGCAGTAGGGCTGGCCAAAAAATAAAATAAAAAATAAAAATTCTATTTTGTGTTTTGAAAGTTGTTTACATTCTTATGTGGAATGAAAATAAGAGGAGTGTTTTTAGTGTTTTCTTGCGGGGGAGGAGGTTAGTCCGAAATAAACTGAATATTTTGCCCCGAACTAGCCAATAGATACTGGCAGTGGTTAGGACTCCCATGGACCCTGGAAGGCCCATAGTCAAATTCCTGCTGCTCCCTAATGATAGGAACTCCCTGGGTGTGTTTCAATTGTAAATATAGCTTAACATGCATTTTGCTAATAAGAAACTGACTTTTCATACAGGGGACTGAGTACCACACAGCAAGTTAAATCTCCAGGTTCAAATCCCACATCCAAGTCAGAAGGCAAGGATTTAAATCTCATCCTCCTACCTGCTAAGAGAAATCCTTAACTATTGAACTAATGCTATTTTCTGAAAAATACCTTGTCTTACTCTCCACAAAATATATCTGGGGCTGAAGTAACTTTCTCAACATAAGTTTATGCTAACCAACATGTTTTTTATATTGTGATATCCATCCAAGCGATATAAATAAATCTTAAAGTATTATAAAGCAAAGGAGAAGCTTGTTATTTTTCATCAGCTCTCAGCCCATTGCAGTGCAGATCTGCAAACTAGCTCCTGCCTGGCTATGTGAAAATAAAGAATCACTGCCATCTTGATTCATGCCCCCCTCCTCGGAAAAGTAAAAACTCTACTCGCAGTATTTGTTCATCACTTCTTGCATTTCTCCTCACTGTGCATATATTTACATGCCTAAACTGCAGCATGCAGATGATAGCAAAGATATATCACTATTAAAATGTTTGATCTATTTCAGTACCATCAGGTAAATTACTTTCAAAAGAGACAGCTGACACACATGTACTGGCAGCTGCCATTTTTATGACACTCCATGCTGAATAACTTTCAGAAGGAGATCATTTTTCTTTACTTCAAGGAAAATTTCTGCCTAAAAAATATAAACTCAGGTTATTTGACATGATATAAATAATAAGTACTTGATTGTCATCTAAAGTAAGCTGATTTATGTCATCCTGGTAACGCTGAGGAGCCTCAAAGTGCATGTGTATGAATTGGAATGACATAATTTATACTCGTTTTCATTGCTGGAATGTATATAGTGGCATTAGTGTAAAATAGGAAAAAAGGCCTTGATATACCAACAGTGAAAATATAGGAAAATATAGGATTCTAATTTATTAATGTGGCTATTCTTATCATTTAAAAAAAAACCCAAAACAAAACAAAACAAAAAACCAAAAAAACCCTTCCCAAGATGCCAGATCTTGCCCAAGATGCATGCCAGATTACATCAATTGAAAGTTATTTTCTAGTAGTTCAAGGAAAAAAATATAATCTATAAAGCAATATACCAACATTGTTTTGGTTTCAAGCTATAAACATACTTTTGGCTTTCTTTCCTGAAGAAAACAAACAACTTTATAGTCAATAGAGCAGGAAAATATCTAAGGAATAAAGTCCTTAAAACTAGAGCTTTACAAAACATGAAATATTTTTCATCAGAAAGTGTTATTTCATCCAAATCAGAATATTGTATGTGTCAGAACACTTAATGTATCAGAACAAAACTCTGAGCCTTTTTGCTTGGGAATCTATTTATTGTGTATAGTGAAGAGTTGGGTTCAGTCTACATCTGAGCAAATCATCTATTATAAAAGGTCAAAATCATATCACAGTATTACAATTTTATGAAAATATAGTACTTTGAGTGACCTTAAATGAAATGATTTTGAAAAAATCCTTTACTGGAATATTAAAAGAAATAAATGTTCCAATATAGGGCAAAACTTTTTTTTTTTTAACTTGGCATTTCTTGGAAAATATAAACATTCAATTTCAGCCAGTTCTTCTGTGCATACCTACATAGTTTTTTTGGTTATACTCCAGCAATAAATACTATAAGATATGTAAGTATTCCTAAGTGACAGACTGCAGAAGATGAACTCCCCTTTAAAGGTAGGCACATAGCTTTTTGTAAAGGATAAGAAAAGAGTTAGTTACGTCAGAAGGATGATCTGATCCATTACCATACTGGGCTCTTTACTGCTAGCTATTTGGGAGCTGTAAGTATGGGAAGGTCTCTCAGCTTCATTCTTTATCTGGAGCACGGGTAAACTTTCAGGGATGCAAACAGAGAGATGTATTCAAGTCCTCTCTAAAGTGCTGAGCCCAATTGCTTTCCGGAAGGTAAATGACTAAAGCTATTCTTTCAAAGAACTGACTGTGGGGAGAACAAGTTCATTATTTTGGTTTTGAAACATGCCTGCCAGAAGACCAATAGACACTCTGTTTTTATCTGATGCTGTCCTGTTGGCTTGAATATGTGTTGATGAAGGAGAAGATAAGGGTTCTAGATCTCTCTTGGTTGAAGGGAATTCCCATCTCCTATGAAAATGTCCAAATCATTAGACTGTAGAAGAACTGTCTAATCCACCCATTCAACTTCTCCTTCGACAATTCTCTCCATCTGGAAAAACAAACAAAATCAGCAAAACAAACAATAGCGTAACCAAAGATGACACTGTTATCATTTTCTTTGCATAAGCAGAAAGACTTTCTAGAAATTGCTTCTCCTGTAAAACCACCACGCCACACTGACCAAGTGTAGTACAGATTTTACTGAAAAGATTGAAAGAATATTTTGGGGGCCTTCACATTCCAATGAGATAAAAATGCTGTGGAAGAAATGGTGTGGATGGTTAAATAGTGTTATATTGCAAGAATGGATTTTTTTTTCCAACGATTAGATTTCCAGTCTTGGCCAGCGTTTGACTTTTACTAATCTAATTTTCACAATTGATATTTTAAACTGTCTTTCACAAAATGAATCTCTGCTTTCATCCTGAAGACTGCTTATTATACGCATTTATAGGTATACTCTTTAAAAGGCAAACAGATACTTTGGATCAGTGTGATTTGTATCTTGTCTGACAGTAGGACAAAATATATTTCAGAAGCTCTTAGCTAAGAAATCGTTTGATTTACCACTATTTATTTCTTTTCAGAGAAACTTTAAAGATTTCTTTATATACCTAGTTCCTTAGTACATATAAGTTCCTATTACTGACCAGAATGCTACTGTGCTACAGGCACAGGACAAGAACACAGCCTTTGTCCTGAACAATTTAATATCAAAGTAGCGTCTGAGTTGCTAAATTAGATAATAACAATTTATCAAGTTGCATTATCTTTGTCCACATTTTGCCTTTTGGCTTCACTGAGCTGTAGTAAACCAGACCTCAGTCCCACAGACTCCTACACACATGCCTGATTTTATTAGCTAATTCAGAGACTCTATTAACATTCATAAAGTTAAGCAGCAGCTGTGTAAGTATTTGCAGGGTCAGGGCCTTGTAGTTTAAATCTTTACTACATGTGTATGCAGAACCTAGCAATAGGGGGCCTTGAAGTCTCATTTGCATCTTCTTAGCAGAAACCTGAGAGTAATACTTCAATTGTACTCTGAACCCTATATTGTGGAAGTCCTCTGAGGAAGAAGAAAAAGGAGGGGTGCAAGCCATCATGGAAAGAGGACATTTTTATAGGCAAGCTATATAAAAACTTTTTCAAAAGAGCTTTAAAGTGGCAAGCATTTATATTCTGTCATTCAAAATATTTCTATATTTCTTGGCTTGGTAATCATTGGAAAAATTTGGATTTTCCTTGTAGAAATTTTGCTTTAATTGATATGATGTCATTTAAGAAGACACATTTGTTTCCTTTTACTATTTGCCATATAGATGTAAGCCTAATTCATCTTGTTAGCAGTAGACAGCATATTTACATTTCTTTAGTGTTATTTGTTGTTGTATTTTACTAGAAACTCACATGCAGGATTGTATCAGTTGTGCAGAAGGTAAGTAAACCCATAATGATCTGCAAGAGTCTGCACAGAGGAAAAGCTGATAATATATCAGCCTGCATGGAGGATAGGCTGGAGACAAATACTAGTTGCAAGAACTTGGCTCTGAAAAAGACAATTTGGGAAGTGACTCCCCTTTTCCTGTCATTCAGAGATCTGATTCAAGGATGGTTTACTAGGCATTTAGAAAGAGTCAAAGAAAAACTGGGTGAATAGTAGATTCCCTAAAATTTGGTCTTCCCAAAACTTGTGAACTCAATACAGGATCACAAATATGGTTAGCTAAAATTATTATTATTAATAATAATAATAATAATAATAATACAGGGTAGATGTACCAGCTGTTGGAACAAAAAGAAGGGAAATCCTTTTAATCAGTTATCTCAGATATTAAGACATTTGTTCAGCATATGAGAGCTGCTGATTCTCTATTCTCAGGGACTTCAGCCTGCACTGGTGACTTGTAATATGAGTATAAACAGTGGAAGAACTCCTAATAGAAGAACATAACAAATTCCAGCATTCTCGGGCAAAGCACATTCACCAGAAAGCTCTAAGGATTTTATTCAAATCTAAAAAGAGTAAAAGAATAGATTCATACTTTACTTCAACAATCAAGAGGCAAGTAACAGTCCCGGGTGCTAACTCTGCAGCTCCCCTTTGGAACTCTTTAAGTTCATAAAGAATACTTAAAAGAGTTATTAGAGCAATTGCTTCATCTGATAGTACATGATATTAACATGAGAAATGGGATTTTTAAGACCTGCTCATTATCCCAATGGATATTTAATTATATATTGAATAGGAATGTTATCAAGAAAGACATAAACTTGAATCTTGGTCATAAATTTCTACAGTTACCCCTTTAATTTCCTGCACATTATGTTTTATGTCAAAAATATTGTGAGAGACATGAGGCACAACATACTTCATGCCTTTGGGACAGGGTGCATAATTCCCTTCAGGGTCCCATTACTCTTTTGGGGAGGGATGGACCTAGGTTGAACATGGTGTATAGATGAGGCTTAGAGTAATGTGAAAACCTCAATTTCTATACTTCCTCCTCTACAGAATTCAAGTACTTGCAGGCCCCTGTGTTCCAGGCACATGCTAAACCTGAACATAGGAGCCTCACCTACGGTGTTTTCAAGCGTTATGAAGCTCAAGACCCACATACAGCTGTAATCATACAGACAGGAGGTGGGGACAGCTGCCTCAAGGTTCATGAATCCACAACTTCATCCCCCTGTCTGCCTTACAAAATGCCCAAACTGAAATGCTGTGGACTGGGTGGAACAATTTGTGTTCAAAGTTGCACCATTCTTTCTTCTTGTTTTCTGTTTGGCAAGAAAAGTTGAAACACGTTCTGTTCAGTTTGGATATAATCTGTTCCTGAACGCAGTCTACGGCAAGAAAGTGGTCCACAGACCTTTGCAAGGCGTTCAAAGATTTCACTTGTCAGTTTAAGCATATTTCCAGAGTTCCTCCCCATCCCAACAGAATTCCAATCACATTCTTTTCCTCCCCCTTGTGGCTTTCTGCCCCTAATTTCTTTTCACCCCAATTAAATTTACAGGGGAAAAAATCCTTGAAGTTTAGATGAACAGAAAACTAGAAATAGTATTCACAGAAAGTTTAAGAGGTTTTCTGTTTGAATATCTCTTTCCTTCAAGATTTTTCCCTTCCTTCCCATTCCTTCTCAGTGGAAATCCATGCTGATTGATCACTCTCCTCTATAAGAATGTTACGCAATCAGGATTTAAGTGTAGTTGTTCATCAAAGTTTCAGCGCAGTGGAGAGAACACTTTATAACAGTGTTCTACACTGGGTAGTGTTTAAGCTGTTATTGTCTATGAAGTCTTAAATAATTTAGGATACTGTTATTTCAGATATCGCTTGCTCCCTATGCCCCATCACGTTAAATGAAATCTGTAGGAAAACTCTAGTATTTGGACTGCAAGATAGCCTTTTTATTGTCCACAAGCAAGGGATTCTCCATACAGAGGCCTCTGCTTTGATATGCACACCTTCCAGGAGATCTGTCAGATGACTGCATCTTGGATCTTGTCTGAGCACAGCAACAACAACTCTTTGACCAGTCTTTCTTCTCCCTGCGGATGTTGATATCCCATCAGTCATTGGTATCCCTGCTTTTTCTCCGTGCCTGAGTATTTGTGGTTAGCAAACCCTTAATACAGTCCCTAATTTAGAATACAGTATTATTCTGTTAAATGGCAATCTGCTCCAGCTACTGACATAGCAGATCCGTTACCTGTCTTCCATCACTAATATGAAATGAAATACATATGTTATATGAAATGATCCAGTCTTTTATGTTTGCTGTGGGCATCAAGTATTCTTAATAGCAGACTTAGCACTCTGAAGCCTCCAGGAGGATATAGTGGCTAAGAAACAAACATTATAAAGAGAAGTGAATTAAAAAAATGGATAAAATCTTGCCACCAGATAAAAGAATGAAGTAAATGGTTTGATTGAAATAGCTGACTTACGAGCATTCTCACTGTTCCTAGGTTCTTTACAATAAGATACTATTCCTTAGAACTAAAAGGAGAGAAAAGTCACACACACATCTCCATGCTTTGATGATCATTTCTAATGATATTTCTACAAAATTAACTACATGACTAATATGGACTGGGGTACTGAGAATGATATAAAATGCATTTAATATTGCTCATGGCCTATAGCTATGCAAGTCAGGTTGCAATCAACATTAGCTTCTGATTTGCAGAAGACTGGATACTTTGAAGCTTGGATTTTTTTACTGGATTTTCTTTCTTGTCATTGACAGACTTTTTGTTTTTCTTCTCTAGCCTTTGAAACCCTAACTACAGGTAGAGTTGAGAAAAATATTATAGTCTTGTAGTACATCTGTTATTTCAAGTTTTTGTTTCAATCCTAAATCAAGGTGGAAAGTTGTAATGTTGACTTTTTCACATGAAAGGTCTTCAGAAATCAACTCAGAAATATACTATGTTTTGGTTATATTTTAAAGATAAACAAAATTTCCCCAAATTGAAATGTTTCATTTAGCTTTTCTAAAGTTCTAAAATATGTTCCCTACTGAGTCAGTGTCAGGGTGTCACAGGAGCTGGTGGCTTCCTATGTGCCAGGGCACTGGCAGCCCCGGAGGATCCCCAGGCCAGCAGGGCAGGGGCAGCCCACAGGTCGGGGTCCAGATCAGGCCCAGTGAGGGTAACCAGGGTCAGACACATTGTCTGCCATTCTGTGCTGGTTGTCCTCAATGCTCAGGAACATTCCTGGTCATAGTTTAATTTACTAGCATGAATGTAGCCCCAGAAATTTATGTCTGTTCTAACATACCCCACTGGATTAGAGACACTTGCAAATTTGCCTTGCATTATGGGAAATGAAACTAGCTCTATGAAGCTAGCTCTTTAGAATATAATGAAGCCATCTACCATGAAGCAAAGTTATCTACCATAAAGCAAAGCAGAAAGGGAGACAAGTAACATAACGTTTTACTGAATTAATTAAAAATTAAATATTTGAAAACATCAGCAAATAAGATGTTATGATTTCTGTTGATTTCTCCCCAGTCTTGAATGTCATGGTTTATAGCATGAACTGCAGAATTTGCTAGTTGCCTCTTACATCAGTGTTCAGGTAATTCTGCCCTAACACATGTACATCCTTCTTCTCCCTTTACAATTCTTTTCTTCTGGTTTACTTGTTTTAATATAGACTCATAGTAGTTATAAGGTCCTACTCAGAAATCTCATTAGTAACCACCAAAGCGTAATAGCCCCAACACACACTGTTTAGTGACATTGCTCTTCGCATTTTAATAGTAACAGTGGTGCTACCTTTCAGCAGTATACAGTGAGCTATGCTTACATTCCTGAACTTCTCATTTATATGTTAATAACACTCAAATGCGTTTATTAGATTAGCATTTGATATTTTATTGTGACTCCAGGTAAGGCTAGTTCATCACATAATACCGATCTGTTTTTTTTCCTCTTTCTGGCCAGTCTTATTTATGATTAATATTGCAATTAATTATGTTGGCAAAAAGTAGGTTCATGGAAATGGAAATTGCTGAAGATATATCATTGATCCAGAGGGAAATCATAAGAGTATTCCAGAAGAACTGGATTATTGGAATAAAAACTGTATGGAAAGCTAGAGTACAGAATGTGAGATTATCTATTGGGACCTAATAGTAAGAGTTTTTTTCCTATAAGTGGGAATTTGTTAGTTGGAAATTGGACAAGAAGAAAATCGCAGATTAGAGTGAATTAACCATAGACTGCATGCATGAAAAAGGCAAAAACAATACAATAAGCTGTGTTTTTGCCAGTCTCTACAAGCAAGAAAATACTAAAATAAGAAATACTAAAGCCACTGCATGAAGCACTAGAAAAATGTCATCTGCAGAATAGGTGCGGTTGCGATCCCATGCTCTCGGCAAAAGATCAATTCAGCTAGAACAGATAAAGTGAAACTTAATAGAAGCAGAAGATAAATGGAGAGTCTCTATTATGCGACAGAATGTAATTCATTTGGCTTATTTAGCTAACTGAATGAGAAATGTGTCCACTGTCCATCTGAGAAGGGGGTATGTGTCCAGAGAAAAGAGGATACTTAAAACATCAGTAATCCCTGGGCTGCACACTGCTTTCCAGAACTCACCACAGTATCTCCCTGCCTTATTACAACACTACTTGATAGCAGTACCTAGTTTTTGGCTAGGCAGATCTTCAGTGATCAAATAAATAAAAAAGATTTGCGAGTTGTGAGACTTATTCTGACACCATATACAAATCCTGGTATGACAATTGTTTGCAGGGTAGAAAGGTGGGAAATGAGGGTGCAAGTGTAGCCATTGAGCAATGAGGTGTGATCACCTGTATCAGGGTCAAGTCTTTTGCTGTCAGTATGTATACATGGTTACACCTGAAGGTGTGATCACAGGAGTGTGATCATGGTATCCTCATAGTGCTTCACTTCCCTCTATGATAGGCTGTGAGGATTCCCTGACACAAAAAAATTCATTGCTACCGATATAATCTAAAAGATGCAATTCTCAAAAGAACAAATGGACCTATTGATTGAGGATGGAAATCTAAAGAAAGTATCTGGCCATGCCAGAGGTGAGATTCTGAATATCCTCCCCAAAGAAGTAAGGTAGAATAAGTACTTTAAGATAGAGTTTAATTGGTTTATAAGGGGGATTATATGACATGTTTGCCTGCAATAGCAGCTGATAAGACTAACACTTTGGAATCCCTTTTTTTCTTCTCTTCCTTAAATAACTTTTCAGGTTGTTTTTCGTTGATCTGCCTGTCCATACAAAAATACGTAAGATGTGAGTGTGTTTTTAAAATTAACTTCCTCTTTTGAAACTCTAGACTTTTACATTACTAGGGGCAGACCGCATACTGCATCACCTAATTAGTTCAAGATGCCTGATGCAAATGTTACCATTTAGGAAAAAGAGGAAGTAGAGTGAAAAAGAATCATGAAATGGCTGAAAGCCACATAATGTAGAACTAAAAACAAAAGAACAGCAGTTTCTTAACCAAAAGCAATATTGTTTAAGTTGAACACATTCCATTATTCAAATAAGATTGCTTAAAGTTAACATGTTCTGGTGGTTTCTGTGGAAACAGGGTCAGAAAGCTATAGGTAGTCAGCATGCAGCCATTAGCTGAGAGGGAGAGCTCTCACTTGCAGCCTGCCTGCTGGGAAACATGCACAGAGGCAGCTCCAAAAAGCAGTTGACAGAGTTTCAGATTGGCTGAGAAGATGCAAAAGTAAAAAAAAAAAAAAGAAAAAGAGAGAGAGGTAATAGTCTAAAAGTTGAAAAAACTTTTTTTGTATATATAAATCTTTGGGAAAAAACCTTTATTTAGAATTTCAAACATTAATAAAAAGCATATTTTTTTTTTACAAAATATCAACATTTTAAGTTTGCTATAATATAAAATGCCTCGATATTTTGGATAATTCAGTAGTTTTGTGAGGAAAGTGAATTGCAGTCACAGCAGTAAGTGCTAATGAGTCTAAAGATAACTGCTCAAGCTGTAAACTAATTAGCTGTTGTACTAGTATAGTACCTGTCATAAAGTAAGCAACAACCCGTAATGGATCTGGATACTGGGGTTTATTTAAGAACCAAGGAGATGAGAGCTTTTACCCTCCTTGATTATCTCACACACTCACTCACTCCTCCCCAATGCTATGTTCACTAGGTCTTGACTTCCCTTCCCAAAAAGGACGTCGCTGCCGATCCGGGAAGGCTGGGAAGAACATCGTGCTGGTCCATGCTTGGTGGCTGCTCGTAGTTACCAGGCCTATGCATTACTGGCCAAGATCCCTGGGCATCCCCCAGCATTCACCTCCATGCCCCTTCCTGATTGCCAGGATCTTCCCCATTTCCAGGCTCTTTTCTCCAGCCAGGATCTTCACCTTCCTCTTTCCTGGTTCCCTGCTCCCTTCTGAGACCACTTTTTCTTTTTGGGAAACTCTCTTTTCTGCCACTAGCCGCCAGTTTTTCCAATCTAACTAGTCTATGTACAGAAGTACAGCACATGATCAGCCTCCTCACTGGTGGTTCTGTCTCGTGTTCCTTAGTTAATTGGAGGATTCAGGACGTGTCACTTTTGCTCAGTCGAGGTGTTATCAAAATTTACATACTGCTTGCAGCTAGCACCTAGCAGGCTTCTGTTTGAGTTCAAATGTTGAGCTTTGGACATTCATCCCCACTCACACACATACCCAATTATCTGCCAGCTGTTAGCAGTCACAGTTTAAACTATTTTTCTGTCTACAACATTATCACATGTAACACATAGTAGCATATGCATTAATCTACCTAGCTTAACTCTCTAACTGCAGCGTAGGCATCTAAGTAGAGACATGCTGATAAGGCCTGATTTCCAGAGGACAGGGTCTCTATGCTTTCTATAAAAAGAGTTGGGGAGTCAAAAAGAAAGGCACCTAAAAATTCTGCTCAGTTTTGTAGAATTGGAAGGGGAAGAGGAAAGTAAATAAAATACCTGAAAATAATAATTAAAGTGACCAGTCATTGTCACCTGATCATTACCTCGTTCATCAATCCCCTAGTTTGCCTCATCACATTTCCCACCTATCACACATGGCATAGAAAGGTTTCTTTCTTTTTTTTTTTTAACTGGAAGACTTACTCCACCCCCCAACTATTCAAAATGTTGTTTTGTGCATGTATGAAAACTACTCTGAGTGTCACAGACAAAGCACAGGGCAAAACAAAAGGGTAAAGCAGTTTTTTTTTTTTTTAATCTCTTCAGCTTCTGCACTTCTCCTTGGAGAACTTTTGCCTGCTGACCCGCTGATGGTGTTTAGTGTTAGCAGCAAAACTTTCTCTGGTACAACTGTAATTTCATGGTAATTTTGCGGTGGGTCAGTTCACAGGGATTGTCTCCTCAGTGAGCTCTCACACACAGGTCGCTCTGTTACTGCCCTGTGCTCTCTTACTGAAGACACTGTGGAAGGTGTTTAGCTATGGGAATCTATCGATGGGCCCAAGCTAATATGCCCTGCGCTTTAGGAAAGCATGGAAAACAACTTTCTCTCTCTCTCTTTTTTTTTAACCTGATCCTAAACAAAAGCCTGTCTGGCATAATTTGCAAAACATTTGGTTTGTTTTCAGGTTTGCTGGGCTAATGCAACATAGGAAATCAACATCTTTACAAAGTGCTGTCTTTGTGTTTTTCTTGTTATGGTTCCTTTCCTACTTTTTATTATTCACAGAAACTCTGATGCAGGACCTTGTCTGACTGATTGCTCCATGCTGCTCCTATTTAATCTCCAGTTTTCTTCTGTGACCTTTCTCCCATGAGATTTTTGACTATTGCTTTCCTCTGAGTCCCTGCCTCCTTGATATTCATCGTGAACACCACTATCACTGCAGCTTCTCTTTGGTCTTTTACATAGTGAAAGGGTGAATGACTCACAAGAGAATTGAAACTGATAGATGCTAAAAGGTGTGATAGGAGCACAGAGAGCTCTGTTTTCCTTTCTCACCCCTACTTATATATTTCCTATGTTCTTTGCAGGTTTTATGCAGGTGTATTTTTCAGGGTAGTCAGGCCTGCTGAGATGTAAAATGAAGCAGTGATAGTAGACAGCTGCATAAAAAATTAGAAGTTGACACTGGGGTTAAGGTGCCTCTGTCAGAGGCAAAAGGAGGGGAGAGAGCTTTGTGAAGATTTCTCTATACTGTGTGATCTCTAGCTGTTTTGTTTTTCCTTAATCTCCTAGAATCCCACAATTACTAGAGAATCTGAATTGTCATTAAAAAAAGATGAAGAAGAAATAATTTTCTTGTCCCCATGATTGCAAAAAAGAGCCTGGCAAATACAACCTCTTCTACAGGCTTAAAAATGGATTCTATTTTGAAAAATCTCAGGATTTTCTAGCCAATTTTGTCTGGAATTGGTTCCAGAATACTTGAAATAGAAGCATAAAAAAGAAGCATAAAAAAAGGGAGGACCTTTATGAGTAGATAGCAATGGGCAGCTTTGTGGGGCACTGGTAATTCAAATGTGCAGCTGGTTCAGGATTTTGTGACAGTATCCTTTTTTATCAGTCATAAGAGCCACTTGTCAGACTGAAATGTTTCATGGAAGTGTATCTGAAAATTTCATTATAAAACAATTCAGGTTTCAGAATGGAATTTCTGGATAAAATGGAATATCAGGCCCAGAAAATGGAGTTTGATCTTCAAATTGGGCAGAGAAGTGGCTCATTTCATGAATTTCTTTCCTATGAGCATGACATGACTACTTGCTATTTACTATTTTGGAGCTCCTTTGTTCATATTTAAATGTTAGGGGTTTCATTCTGACGAAAACCAAGACCCAGTTGTAGAGGTTCCATAATGCGCTTTGGGCTAGTCTGAAAAAGAAAGAAGGACAGCTTCAATATCATCCTTAAAAAGTCGCTTGGAGTCTTAAGTTGCAACACCGCAGCTGGTGCACTGAACACTTTAAGTGAATACCTCTGAGTCTAACTGGATGGAGCACAAAATGTTTGAATGTTCAACACTATAATCTTCCTGTGCTTTGGTTGCATTAATTGTTGAAAAAAATCTTATTTCACAGAGTGGTGCGAGGATAAATTCACTGATTTTTATAATACTTTCATAAAGTACAGTATGAAATCCAAATGAAGATCTAGATAATTTACACAGTCTAAAGTGTTAAATCTGCTCTTCTAATTTGTGCACTTTCATTTTTTGATATCAGAATTCCTATCACTTTACATCATGCAGAAATCATAAGGTAATTGTGATGCCTCCAAAATATGTGTGGTCCAGTATATTCTGGAAGTACCAAGTATATAAATATCTTGGTACTTAGCAAAGTGAAAGCCTAGGAAATGCAAATCAAACTAAGTTTGATATTTGAATGACCTTTGAGAAATACATGTGACATTTTGGTAAAATAAATGATTTTGAATATGTATGTCAGAGTTAGTAGGGGTTTAGTAAAAGGTTGTGTGTGTATGTCTGTACACACACACACACACACCCTGAAATATAAACACAGAAATGGTTGGATTTCTCACAGGATTTCTTTCTGCGGACAATACAAATTCAGAATTCTGCCTACAAGGATTTTGCTGGACATGGCTTTCATAATCATCTTTTGATCCATGTGCCATTACTAATCTTATTAAACCTGTAGGAAATTCAGGGTGGCTTCCACTAAGGAATAAGTGAATAATCCTCTACTCAGCAATAGTCAAAACAATGGAAGCCACTAGCCCTAGAGGGGGCCAAATGGAAACGCAAGCAACTGGAGCTGGAGGCTAATAACAACAGCTTGTTGAAGCCTTATGAATCAGAAACAGCCACAGAGGGGGGAAAATACAAAAAGGTGACATAAGAGACATCTTTTATGTTACCTGAGTATTTGGAAACTGAGAGAGATTATTGGAAAGAGTTCTGACTAAAAAGACAAATTACGATATATAAACCAGAAGAGAGCAACTCACTTGACTTCTATAATCGCAGCTTCTTTATCATTGCTCCTGACATTTCCTGTTCACCCAGGCTAGGAACTAGCTGTGTCTCTTTGCAATCCCCTCCATACCTGCACATCTGAGTTTTCTTTCAATGGGCAAAGTGCATGCAGTCAGCTCATAAGCAGGTTGCAGACATGGGAGCTAGGAAATACTTCTGAATCTTCCAGCTGGCACACATCCACAGTGCTCAGAGACACCCGCCTCTTTGTATGTAAGTAGGACTGCACTGACATACTTGCCTTTGATATAATTTCTTATCATCTGCCCCTCACATAGCCTAATTGCTCAGGCGAAATAAAGAAGTAACACTACTCTTAAAGCTACTGTGGAAGGACTGAACAACTGAGCTAGAGGAGATATAACTGCAAAAGAAATTACTCTGTAATATAGTTGATAAATTTTCTTGTTTCTATTTAGCTAATCCTGAGATGAAAAACAGCTAACTACAGATAACTGTACCACCAATCTTGCTATTCACTGCACCAGCAGAGTCTTGCATGTAAAACAACTTCAGGGCAAAAAAAACTATACTTGCTACATTCCTTTCTGAGAACTCAAAACTGGTTGTTTCTGGTGAAGTATTACCTAAACTATAAACTGACATCTGGCCATTAAGAACAGGTGCTGGAAGAAGTGGGAAAAGTAACAGGGAAAAGCATAAAGCTAAGGATTTATTATGGATTCCATCTGCAACAGGCCTGCCCTGATGTGTTCTTTAAACTCTGAATGAATTTTGGAGAGAAGAAAGATACTCTGTTAAGAATCACAAAGTTCCACATACACATTTGCTTCAAAACAGAGGACAGTTACCTCCAAACTTATCAGTTCCTAAATTTCTTTTCAATAATTGATACTATGCACTTAACAGAGGACCTTTGATCATCTCTGATCAAAGGACTTTAGAAATGCTGCTGAGTTCATCCTTGAAATAGCTTTGTAAAATAGCAAATTTTAGTTTCCCACCTGTAAAGAAAAAGAAAAAAAAATCTGTGCATGAAAGAAGGCACATCCCAAGACACAACTGGGATTAGCACTCACAAAATAAATGTTTCTTCCCCTGATAATTGTAAGCAAAATGTGTGAATTAATTTTGAATCATTCATCCAAGTCTATATAGGGCTTCTTCATCATACATACGCCAAAACTTGCCTGCTTTTTTATCTATTTTGGTCAAATAAAGTACCTCCCCTTGTCTCCCAAACCTTGCTGTGGTTATATGCTTAGACTGAATGGTAATAACACTTCTGCTACTGCAACCCTCGACAGGACAGAGCTGGAAACTTAAAATAAAGCTGTGAGACTTCTGAGGAGTTTTGAGGAGCTTCACAGTATATGCTCTTCCTACTTCTGCTTGGTGCAATAAAATGTTCATATATGTAAAAAAGAAAGTGAACCCTGCAAAGAATATTATCTCATCTTCTAGATAATGCAGACTTACAGTGACATCCACCAAAATGGATGGAAAAAAATGTACAAAAAAAAAAAAAAAAAAGGAAAGAGAATCCTCCAAATACCTGTTGCTCCCCAGGAAATTCTGAAGCTGCTGGTGTCATGGCCCTCGATGCACTAATAGAATTTAATAGTGAGGCCCTGACCAGCCTCACTTGGGACTCCCCCCACCCCGCCACACACGCACCCTCTGCCCATGGGCCCAGGAGCCCCATTGCAGTTCAGTCCTGGGCACTCAGTCCTGGCCTGACCTATGCTGCAGATAGACACATCTCTGAACCTGTCTCCTGCTGTACTGAGTGGGCTTACTGGATGGACCCTGGCTCCACTCATTACCTCACCTTGTCTGAAGATGACTGAACAACCAACACAACATGTTGCCTTCACCATCCCAGACCTGGTCATGCTGTCTCTGAAGACAGAATTTTTCCTGAACATTTCTATATCTTTGGATTTCTAAGAAGTTTCCTCCTTAGGACATGACTCATTCCTAAGCTATTGCCATGTCTGATTGACACTGAAGCCAAGCCTTCATGAATTTCACAGAGTACCATCTTGCCTTCAGACTTTCTCTTAGGTGATACTCTTAAAAAAGCTTTTGGTGTCTTACTCTAAGAGTTCTAAAACCTTACAGTTAACTTTCCTTTTGCCCAGATTTAAAAATATAACTGAAATGTTAAGTACCTTGTTTCCATTAGAAATGGGCAGGATAGTAAACAGGATAAGGTTGTTGAATGCATATGATATAATAAAAAAATATGCAGGAATAAAACAACTAGATGCATGAGAGTAACACCCACAGACAGACTACTTTTTGAGAAGAAAAAAATCTAAGCTCAAAGCAAGTGGTAATAAGATAACTCAGACTTTGGGGCTATAGAGAAAGTGCTTTGGGAGGCTGCATTGCATAGGAAGGTACCTACCTAGCTTTTTAACATGCTTAGTATTCATTGTGAATAATAGTAACAAAATGCAGCTAAATTCAGTCATGCCTTCTCATGGAATTTTTATCTCCCTGGTTTAGCTTCTGGGTTTTTTTAGAGTATATGTTTAAAGTCCAAGAATAACTTTTATAACTAGTTAGTGAGCCATGAAATTATGAAAAAACAAGATTTCAGGAAGTTTGCAGCCTATATTCCAGACAAGACTGTTTTAATGACTTATACCTAATTTGGGAATGCTTTAAAACATAGTAGGAGCATAAGCCATCCCTGAATCATAATCTCTTCATACATAAAGCTACAAATAAGGATCCATTCAATATGAATAATAACAGCTAGGGATATGTAAAATTCCACCCAGAGCAATTCATTTTCTGGATCCCTAAGTCAGATCTCTTTAGTTGACTTCAGGTATGTTGCCTACACGAGCCCAGGAAGCAAACTAGCTCACATAACACCATTCCTTTTCTACCTGAGCTTTAAGTTTTCTTGTATACATTTTGTAGAGCTATATATATATACACACTTTATATATATATATATTTATATATTTTTTTTCCTACTTGCTCCAAAATGCTTCTAACTGCATGCTCAAGTGAAGGGGCAGTAACAAAAATATCAAGAGGCTGTCAATAATGCAAGACACTTAAAATCAGGTGGTTACAGGAGAAGTGGACCCTGCCAAATATATAGCAGTCTAAGCAATAGGGTGTTTCATATTTCAATAGTAGAAACAATTGGCTTGCCAGTTATTGATGGTGTTTGTGCTGTTCAGAAGAACAATTGCATTACCTTGTTCTTCAACTGATCAGTAAGCTGCTTGTAACAAAAGCATAGAATTCCCTTTAGCAACTTCTCATAAAGTGCTTGTAACCATGCAAGATACTACCTATGACAGTGTCAGTGTTTTACATTTGTTAATAAATGATCTTAACTATAACAAATAGTAGCTTAATATCAATCATGACCAGTTGCTACAGTGTTGCTTCTTTGCTATGTGTGTCAGCAGAATGAAAGCACTGGAACAGAATTCAATTATCCAGTATAATATAGAAAAGCAACTTTTTTTAAATACTTTCAGATTCTGATCCAGCAATTACCTCTGCAAGGAACTGCATCCATCAATTATATCCATTAGTTTACACGTGCCTTGGCAATGCTGGTGGTTTACACTCACTATAATTCAGTTGCAGAACTCAGCCCACAGTGAACTCAGACTGTGCATCTGTTTATTAACCTTGGAAATCTAAGAATCTAATCTGTATCATCCAATAATTTTAGGGTGTTAAATCTCCCTTTATACATACATGTCAAAGCACATGTACAGGCTAAATTTATGTTTACAGACTGTGCAAAAAAGTGTGCAGAACTGGCTGCTTCCAAAATAATCTCCAACCAGAGTCAAGGGTAGTTTCTGACTTTTTAAAATAAATCACTGTTTAAATTCAAATGTAGAAACAAAAATATTAGGATAATATCTATGCAAGTTTGGAAATAATATTCTTCACGGGTAATGGAAGTGTAATGTTTTCATAAATACTGAAACCTCTTGTTATTTTCTACCTATTTTATCTTTTATATTACAGTATCAAAATGTAAATGAATAGAGTAAATAGAAGGTTATAATGTGACTCTAACATCTAAGAGAAGAACAGTAAATAAATAGACTTAACACCTATTAGTTGCTGACATGTTTTGATTAGAACTCCTTGTTTCTTTGGAAAAGGAAAATAAACAGCATTGCTATCTGTATTGACTGCTATATTGAACTGATATTAAACTGGTTGTTGTACTGATATTACTGTTCCTTTAGAGAGTTGGCAAATAGCTCAGCACATGTAATTTCTGTGTGCTAGAGATCAATGAAGTTTACCAGAGGGGATTTTTGTGGTAACATAGCTGGATAACAATCATCATTCCAAACCTCAAAACCCTAAAACAGAATTTCAGGATAGTGATGAAGGGGAGGGGCATACTTCAGTTTTATAGTAATTTTCTTTATTGTTAGGATATTTTATGATTTGACCATCATTCTACACCAGCTGTATTCCCATACAGGTTTTGTTTTAATGTTTGTAACAAAGCTAGATTGTGATGACCCTTCTGTCAAGATGGTGCTGGGGATCTCTTCATAACCTGTGTCCTCAGAGGGGTCAAGGCCTTCGTTCTGGATGCTGCTGAGCCTCTCATAAGATCCTCTAGAATGCCAGCATCAGAAACTCAACTAGTGCAAATTAACCTAATTCCCTTGCATCGATAGAGGATTCAATTTGCAATATGCTTTCACTAGGATTAGATTAAGTGGATCAAAACCATTTAGCATTATCTACAGATAAATCTACTATATTTCCATTTTTCTGAGGCATTTACTTGGGTTTTTCATTATTTTATTTTTATAATTGAATTTCATTACTATGCCTTTACCATGTACTTTTCCAGCAAACTATTCTGCTTATATTGCTTGGTCTCTCTTTGATTTGCTTGCACTTCTGAAATTAAATGACATGGGCTATTATGGAACATAAGTTACACTAGCATACAAACAACACAAATGGATAAAGGCAATGCATAAACAAAAATGTTTTAACAGATGCTTTACTTTGCACTATAAAAATTAAGTACAGAGATCTAAAAGTTAATTAAAAATGTTGATTGGTATGACTAAGAATTATAATTAGAAATGTTTCTCACGGATGGCCTAGAGAAGAAATTTTATTAAGGGGTTTTGTACTATTTTTTGTGTGAAGATTCACTGTAGCATTGACATCTGTTGGAAGCAAATCTGTTAGTGAGCTACAAATATAAAGATTATGTAATCTTAATTTTATAATTTAAATTTATAAGCACAACAGACAAGTATGGCAACTAGGGCATTCAGCCCACTAATACACAGTTCTGCGCTGTTAATATGCAAACTGTATCGTGGTATTCTCAGCATTTTAAGCAAGAGGATATTTGTAGTCTGCTATAGCATAGGAAGTCAAATTCTGGAATGCCTTATAACTTTTGTATTGGCAATGAATGGTGGACAAACATTTCTAGATACAGAACTTTTAGTTTTTTTCAGGGATTATCTTTAAAATTATACCCCCTATTTATTCTTTGAATTTTAACTCTCACCTTATCAAAAGCTCTTCTGAACAGGAGCACACTAGGAGACTGACTTTTCCCGTAAGACAATTTCCATTCCTCCATTCTTTCCCAACTGATGTCCAATAGCTTCACAATTTTGGATCAGGTCCATAATGTGCTAAGGGGCCTAAGCATTAGCACACAACTTCTTTAAATGAGAAACACATCCCTGTAAAAATAATAATAACCATAATCTTAATCCTAATAGCAATCAGAATCATTGAAATCTTATGACTTGTCATGGTCACATTATGTAACTACAGAGAATTAACCTGACAAAAAACAGTTTCTCTCTGTTTAATTGAAATATGGGGGGTTTACAATGTTTAATATGCAGCTTAATCAATAGACGTGCACCTTCAACAAAAACCCCTAATCTGAATAACTTTGGAATTTGCAAAAATACATATTCCAGACTAGGCTTGGATCCTAAAGGCCCAGCTGTGCTAATTAAAAATGCTGAATTATTTCTCCAAGCATCTCTAATTTTTAAGAGCACAAAGCATGTGAGGGCATGTATTTCTTATTTAACCACTTTTCACTGATGTGTTCCATGTTTCTTAAAAGCCTGCCTTGTCACCTGCCCTGGAGCCAGGGAACATTATCCAGTGTAATTCCTACAGTATTTACTACGATGACATAGTCCCCATGACCGCCCTTTTGGAAAATATAAAGTTCCCCAACATAAATCAGACTCACTGCAGGTCATATGCTCATCCTGGTAATCCTGTCCTGCCCAAATGGAATTCTTCACATAATTCATCCCTGCGGTAACTGTGCAAGCATGAATGAAATGCAGGTTTCTAAAGCAAAATGCAGCTCTGACCTTATATATCTTTGCCTCAGGAAGCTGCCTTGCTCTAGTGTTAGGATTGGTGTTATCATTTCCTCTTTCTTTCCACTTTTTTTCTTCCCCAAAGTCTTAAAAAATGACTCTTATACTAACAAGCTATCTAAGAAGATCATTCGTTTTGAAGCTAATTTGTAAGGGAAGAATAACATTGATAGGTTGTTAATTCTCTATAGTATAAGAGTTAATTTCTTATTAGTATAATGCAATGAGGGATCCTGCTTAACTGAAGCATAAATGCAGGAATTTAAAGGACTAAAGCATCACTAAGTGCCATCCTTATTCAAAGACATTAATTTGCTTGGGTAATTTTTACAGTGTATAAGCAATCATTCATTGAATGAAATGTTTTGGCCTAAGAACAATGTGATTTACAAATGTGCTTATAATACAGTATTTAAATGGGCAAAGAAAAATTAAACCAATAGGAGGCTAATTAAATTGAGACTATTAGAAGGAGGTTTCAAAATATGCTCAGTAAGTATCCGAAAGAGAACATGAGATGATATTAAAGGGCATTTTTGTCCTTCTGCAACATCATCAGGTATCAGATTGTTAACTGATAGGACAACAGAGCTATTGTATTTTATGTCTTTATATGACAAGCAGATCAGTTGCTTGAAGAAGTAGAAAGCCATATGTAAAACCAGTATTATAACCCGTGCAGGAGTATCATGTGATCTCCTTATCGTCTAGCTCAAACCTAGCTAGTATGAAGAGAGGAACGTTTTACAAAGGCTCTTCTCTACTCAGAAGTTACTTGTAAAAGTCAAGACAACCCAAAAATTATGTACTAGAAGACTCATAATGACTGTGATCACCAAATTTTGCTTGCTCAAGAGCAACTAATCTGAAAGTAGCACATTGCAACCAACACATTTCTTTTTTTCTGTTGATCTCATCTTTGACTTTTTAACGGCCATAAGCAGCACCATTGCCCATGAACCACAAACTGGTGAACACAGCCTAAAAGCTTCCTGGTAGTGAAAATGAGTGCACAGGTATGTGTTTTTCCTTTGCAAAGTTTATTTTTTTCTTTCTTTTTTTTCTGTAAATAATTAATTTGCAAACCTTGCTTTCATAGAAGGGCTCCAATCCACATTGATGGGTCAGTGCTGTTTGAATCTAACATTATAAAGGCCACGACTGATTGTGAGAGTTCCAGATGTAGTTTCTCTTTGGTTTCCAATGTGATCTGAAAATTTTTGCTATCATACATAAAGGATAAAAAAAGGTAAGGCAGAGGAATATTCTGTGTTCCTTTAATGCACAGGTACCACACCTGCCTCTTGTTCTAACAAAATTAGCTGGGAATCAATGAGAATATGATCTTACAGAAGGATAAATCTAACAAACTGTAAGAAAAAGAAATGTTGGATCTATCAACTTTATTTTTAAATATATATATATATGTTGTGTATGTTATATTTAGATATCGTGTATGTATATATGCATGTGTGTGTGTGTGTGTATAAAACACATTTTCTTGCTGTTTTGCTAAATGCTTTGAATCCAAAAGTACTGGCAACTACAAAGAAAAACATCATCTTTGTCTAAGATTCACACTGGAGGTCCAAAGACTTTACTATAGTTCTTCAAACAGTCTTCCTGTTAAAGAAAGTCTGGAACTTTTGTTTCCAACATATCCAAGGTTAAATAAAACAGAATCAACAGCATCTTATATAAAGAATACATACATAAATAAACCATTGGACCTTCTTTACAAAACATACAGAATCAGCAAAGGGCTCAAGCAAAGGAATTTTTCCCCTTTGAAGTTCACATTTAATGTATCCACTTTTCCAAAGTTGTGTATCCCTACTGCATTTAAGTATTTGATCTTGAAGAAAAATTTTCTATTCATCAAGTAGATATTAGTCGTGCCACAGAACGCTTGACTAGAAGTTGCTTGGATAGTATAGTAAGGAGTACAGTATCCTAGGCTACATGAACTAAAATGAATGTTGATTTTCATAAACTGTCAGCAGTAATTTTCTCCAACATACTCATTGCATGGTAATAGTAATTAAACAATACTTATGAACAATATTTAGCAAATATATTCTTTGTGAGTAAGTGTTTGCTAGTTTTTGTTATTTGCAGTTCAGGAGGGTAGTTCAGAATGTGTATTAAGACTTCATACCATAGTGTAACACATGACAGATGATGAAGTTACATACTTGGAAAGTAGGTTAAATTAGCCAGGACATTGAGTCAGGCTAACTTAATGCCACTTCTTTCCATATGGACTTATCCACAGCTATTGTGATCCTCTGTACATAGCACTGTATATGTAAAAAATAACATAGATCCCATACTATTGAGGGGACTATGCTTCCTAAAGAGATAAACTTATCTCTTACAGGGTATTTTCGTACTAATACTCTAACTGGAAGCCCAAAATTCATTGTACTCTTGAAATCATGCCATCACGATGCCACATCTTGCTAGCTGCGGGCAATTATTTTTCATGGTGCATGGAAAGGCTATTTTGTTCTTTGTTAAGACTTCCATTGATACCACTACTTTTCTCTGTCATACAGAACTAAAAACTGGCATGATATTAATGTATTCTCTTCTACTCACCTCTTTCACCCACCTCTACCAAATGTAAAGTTGTCTGATCATATGTACTAGGAGCACTTTGTGTTTATGTGCATACATACGAACAGCTTTAGTTTATTGTTAACACATGAACATATATTGTTAGATGCACGGTTACTTTTGCCAAAGAACTGGGGAAAGTTCTACAAAGAAATAAGTAACTGTGACAGAAGCTAAAGTGTGCAAATGTACATGAAAGTATGATGGACACTTTGATTTATCTAGACTGTGTAAGAAAATATCAAATGGAACAGTAAATAGATGACACATTATGTAGCTAGGATTCAGCATAATCAATTTTTAATCCAAACTATGGCCTATATGTCTGTAAGCAAAACCCTATTCATCACTGAATGATTTTAATAGAGATAAGACAAACATAGACATTAAGAGAGGTTTCAAACATTCTTAAAATTGCTTCACTCAAAGGTAACTCAAACATTTCAAGGGTTATTTTCAGATTTAGCCTTTGCTTTAATTCTGCCACTGTAATATTATTCTTCATTTTATTCTTTTTCACAACCAATAACAAGTCCTTCTAAATCATGTAACCTTGTTACACATTTGAAGACTTTGCAGTTCTTTCTAGCAGTTTCTATATTAAACTAGATTATTGAGAATGTGTAACACACTTAAATCCTATTATCATCTCTGCAATCCATAATTTCACATTTCAACATTAAACATTTGTTTTCTGTGTTAAAATTATTTTTTTTAGAAAAGGAAGGCAAGTCGATTTCATCAGAAAGTCCAGTCCAGTGGTGCTCACAGCAACAGGATAAGACACACTGCTTCTTAACCTCCCAGTATGAATTCAAGCCTAATGCATAAGCTGTTCCTGACATTAATAAATTATTTGGAATGATTGATAGAATAGCCATGACATTAGACAAAAGTTCAGAAATGCATGCAGTGGAGGAGGAAGTAAGTTCTGAAATTGAGGATGACTCAAAAATGATAATTTGAACAAACAGGATGAATGTTACAGTTCCTACTGAAACCCCATCAGTAGATTATATTTTTTATATCTAGAAGAACTGGCATAGTAATAAGAACACATCACATGAAAACTGTAGTGGCTCCAAGACTTCTTGATGACAGGCCTGATCTCCAGAGAGTAACCCAAGATACTGCCCAGCTTGCAGTGGCTACAGCATCCAAGTGATGGATGGGGAAGTTGTTACCAATCTTTGGAAAATGGTCTTCTCACACTGCCTCAGGTTTGTTGCATGACACTCTGGTGCTGAAAAAAACACTTTTTGAGGAGACGTGTAATGAAGAACTGTGAAAATGGAAGGCTGAAAGCAAGATCACTTAAAAAAACCCCACAAATGTTGAAATGACTGCTGATATCTCCATGGTTACGACCAACTTCATTGTTCATAAGATCTGCAAATCTACAGACTAGTGATTCTGTGTTAGGCTACATGGGATGTTGGTGATTGGAGGTATGGCTCAGGCCACCCGAGAGTCACAGAACTAAAGTTTGGTTAATACCCAGACAAACACTATTTCTAATCTCTGATCGGTGTAAGGCTGACTGCTAGAGAGTCAGAAAATCTCATTCTCCTTCACTCATTGTCTTTATGTGTGCAGTTCTGTGTGTGAATGTGTGTATGCACAATTCCCAAAGTTATAATGAATTGAAAATGTTGTAGTTCTACAAAAATAAAAACAATTAGCACATTTGAGACTATCAACAGATGTCCCAATTAATGCCAAAGGGAGTGGCTTTGAATCGCTTACCCCTATTCAATACTTAACTTTCAGTAAAATTCTGGCATTTACTGCTAGTAGTCCTAAAGAAACTGTTGAATGTAGCTGAGAACAGTGTTAGTATCCTTAAATCCTGGGAATATGAGAACCTTCACTCTTATTAGAAATCAAGAATTTCACATAACAGTGTTACTGCATCTGGTAAATACAAAATCTATTTAACATGTTCTGCTATCTATATAGAATATCCATTAAGTCAACCATCAGACTCTGAATTGTCTTTGTCTGAGCACTTGCCATGTAAGTAGCCTTAGGATAAAGATAAGCAAACCACTTAATGAATGACAGATCACATCTGGTTAGGCAAATGAAGAAGCCTTCTCAGCACACCATTGTTGCCTGCATTCGAACTTCAGCTCAAGCTGCAGCAGTGCTGTTCTAGTATGCTGTAAAAGATTCTGGCTCTGTTAGGTAAAATTCCCCATTTCACAGCACTATTAGCGTCCATATCTGCACCTCCTCCAACCCTCTGCACCATAAGGAATGAGATGAAGAGGCGGCTGCCTAAACTAGACTGCCCCTATTTAGCCTTCTGCTTTCCAAATGCTTCAATGGCTCACAATCATTTCCCCCTTAACCTTTTCTTTCTGGGGGCAGAACTGTTGCTCCTTCCATATGGAAACCAACATTTAAGCCAGGCTAGTACAAGAAAAAAAAATCAGAAACATTCACCTTTGCCTGTGTTTTCTTGTTAGGGTACAATGTGATTGCATGGACCCTAACTAAATAAACAGGTTTCAGTATATAAGCTTTTTATTTTATGGTATTTAGTCTGTCTGAAATCATTTCAAATACTAGCCCATGTAAATGTACCTACAAAATGCAAGGTAGAAATGTTGTGTTGAACATGTCAATTTAACCAATTTACATCTACACAAAATATCAGCATTGTGAATCTTTCCCCATTGATATATAGTATGCCAGACAATTTGAAAAGAAAAAAAAAAAAAAAAAGAATTCTGATGGGCAGGTGTGAACATGAGCAGTCAAGAAAAACAAAAAAATAAACAAACAATATAAGTTTTTTTATTTGCTTGTTTTGTTTGTTTGTTTTTCCCCATAGCTGCCCTTGTTAGCACTTGCTAACTGAGACTACAGAGAGCAAAATGATTTTCCCATCCCTGGAGTTAAACCCTGCCAGTCAGAATGGCATAGAGATGAAGAAGCAATTTTGTTATCCCTTCTGGTGTTGCATAAGATGCAAATGCATTTTTTAATGAAAGAAACAAACCCCAAACTGCTATATGAGACTTTGCCGATGAAGACTCAAAGTCACATATTTTGATGTTGAAAGGTTACTGGTAAGAGTCTGATTCCTGGGAGCATGATATTCCTTTGCTATTCACATGTATGTATATATATGTGTATTTGTAAATAACAAGTTAAAGTTTCTCTTTAGTAGAAAAATAGTCTAATTTTTCATGTCTCCACACATCTGTTGTTCCTCTATGGAAGAAAAACCTAAATAAATGAATCTGTTGCCGTCTGAGCTTTAAAATCAATAGGTTTCTGTAATTATGAGAAGAAACAGTCCTCTGTTAAATGTTATGGTGCAAATTTCTCAAGTAAAAAAAAAAAGCTGCATTTTTATGTATTAATTATTAGGGAAAAAAAGATTTTAATTCTGCCTTTGAAATCTCTCCATAAACATAACAGGCACACTTCCTTTCAGATCACACTCTGTGCAGAAATTAGCCATTTGAGTGATGTTTTGAAAGCTCTGAAATTTGTTACACTGCAATGATAATAAAAAAGCTGTAAAAGCTGGAATATAGTATGGTGAAATCTTCAGTAAAATGTGTCTCTCTCCTCATCATCCTCTCCAAACACTCATTTACTTTTTTCCCATCTTTCTGTTTTTCACTCTGACTTCATACTGCGCTGTTGCAAAGTGCTATTTGGGATACACTCCCACCGAATAAGTGTGCAATTTGTGCTTCCATTTAAGAATGCTTTCTTAAAAATGAATTTATGGATTTATGCACAGATTCTGTAGCTTACCAGAAAGAAAGTTAATCAAATAAAGCAGTATTAAAGGCAGGCATTGGCCATAAAATAAGTGTCCTTGTATGTCTGTCTCAGAGGTAAGATAATGGACTCTAGGAAAGCAGGACAGCTAAAAAATCAAATAATTGCTGTAATTCTCTTAGCTTTGTCTACATTACGATTAGTAAAGCACAATAAAAAGCTACCTTGAAAGAAAAATTCAGTTTAATGTGTGGCATGATTCTATTCTCTAGTTCATGGTCAGATTTTCCAATGGGCTGAGCTTTTATCCTCGGTCACTGGTAGCAGGTGGTCACTACTACTTTCTAGTCTGGCATCCTTCATCATTTCCTGATGACCTCTGACAGATGTGAGCAAGAACAAGTCTAGAGAGCAATTAGGGCATTGCAAGAGCCAAATCAAGCCAACTTCTGAACTTTTCTATTATTTTGTCTTTGCTAAAGGAGAAGGTCACTTTGGTTCCTGAGATGAAAAGACAAAATTTGTATACCTACAAACTGTGAATTCCAGTTTTGGGCCAAATTGAATTTTGTTCAGACTTAACACACCACAGTTTAGGGATCCATCTGTAGATGCTACAAGTGAGCTGTTTTTCTAAGCTGCCACAACAGTCAGTGCAGATCTAGTCATCACTGGCAGCAGAGGCTGGTGAGCCTGTGAGCTGAGGTGTGGGATTCAGCTGCTTCAGAAATGCATGATGCACCCAAAGATATTGTAGATAAGAGTCAGCGGCTGGTAGATGCTATTTGTCACCCTTTGAGACCTGAAGCCCCTGGAAAAGCAGCTTGAGGCTAGCTGGGACACCCCCGTGACACTCAAAATGGCCCTAGATATCTATATCTAAGTGAACTAATCCCATCCCAAGTGCCTCATTGAAGGTGGTCTGTCCTGCTCTCTAGGCTCCATAGGCTAGCAATTCAATTCGGTTGTCTTTAGGCAGGCATCTAATGCACTTTGAGAGAGCCTTGCTGGGTTTCAGCAGCTGCTGTGAAGGACATGGGTCTGTTTGGGGCATAACTGGAGGGTCTGGGTCCCAGAGGGCTGCAGAGGCCCCTGGCAGGGGGAGGCCCCACGCGACCCTGTGCCGGTCACAGCCGGTTCCAGCTGGCTCTGTAACGGCTGGGGACAGTCCCCGCCCGCCAGACCTCAGCCAGGCAGGGGGAGGAGCTCTGCCTCTGTTTTTTGTTTCTCAATACCTGAATCAGTTATTACAAGATCGTGTTAATTGGCAGTAATTTAAATTAAGTGAAATTCCCCGAGTCGAGACTGTTTTGCCTGTGACAGGGTCTTCCCTAGGTTCTGTGTCAAATCTTCTTGCCTCCTGAAGATGTCTTGTATAATACAGAGCCTCTTTTGACTGTCTTTTGTGAACTGCTACATGCTTTTTATGCAGAAGGAACAAAGCAATCACATCTCTAAGACTACCTTAGTAATAGGTATTTGAGAAGGGCTGCTAGTTAGAGAATAAATATGGAATGGAAAATTTGGGATAGATTGTGGGATGAATGAAGTGGGCAGCATTTTTTCTTTTATTTTGATTTTTCAGATTCTTTGTAGAAGTCTAGAACTGGAGCAGATGAGTGAAAAAGTCTCAAAAAGCGGAACAAAGCAAATTCTTGGACCGTTAATACCAAACATAAAAAACACAGGCCTGCAGAGGAAGCACAAGCATGTCTGTGATGGGCATACGCATGCATGTTCGGTAGGATAGCTGTCTGCAGGACCATAGCTGAGGACACGGGAACATAGCAACACTTGAATGAGAAAGGCAGGGACTCCAGTTCCAGAAACCACATGCAGGAGACAGGACCTTCTAAGAAGATTCAAACCACAGTGTCTGGAACAATTGGAGGCTGTGTGCACTCTGAGATAGGGAAATGTATGCCTTAGGATGTGCGTGCGATTTTTTTAATAGATCTTGAAATTTTATTCATTAGCTAAAGTTAAAAAAAAAGGATCTAAGAATCCATAGCAACCCTCTCTACTTATTTGCTTTTCATCACCCAGAAACCTATAGTACTCACAAAATGTGGTGCGCTGTAATTAAAATACAAGTGCATGAGGTAGGAATCAGCACTCGTTCTGAGGGATGATGGCATCTACTCCACATAATCAAATTTCTATGGTGAAATAGCAAAAGCATATGTGCTGTGCATATGCCATAAGTGAATATGAACTTCCCAGACCAAAGGGAGCACAGGAACACATGTGCAGAGTAACAAGACTCAAATGCAGCTGCCTAGGGAGTGTCCCCCTGGGCTGTGATGTAACTGTAATACCTCTGCAAGGCATTCACTGTCTGTATGGGGAACTCTTTAACTTGAGTCATTCCCTCCTTATCGCAGTATAATTTTCTTTGCTGTAAGAAACTTTCATGCTTCTTTACAGATAAAATCCATCTGATCTGAAGTAGGATATCCTTTCCAGAGGAAATAGGATTTCTTTGCTAGAATTTCAGTGTAGACTCTTTGTAAAGAACGTATTATTTTTATGAATAGTACATGTACCTCTCTCAGCTTGAAGAGTGTGGTATAGTTTTCTTTTCTGGAGCCTGCCATGCATACACAGAAAGCAGGTAATGATTCTGCTGCTGGATCTTAGTGGGCAATACAATAGAACTTCTCTTGGAAGGCTGCTCCTGATGCATCTGCTGGAAAAAAAATGGAGAACGATAACCAGTTTAAGGCCACTAGGGGGACCTGGGGACACTCTGAAGAGGTCACCTGTGAACTTTGGAAATGAGTTGTTGATGACCATGCCAATGAGACAAACTCAGACATAGACTGAGTGTGGAATTTCTTTTCCATCCTTTATCCTGGAAAGATAAGATTCAAAATCAAGGGTTTCTGAATAAACATGCAAGTTCAGCCTGAAGCTCAGGTGAGATAGTAACATATACTGGCCTTTTTTTGTTTTTACTGTTTACTCTCATTTTATGTTTCTGTGGATTAAAACAAATGCCTTGATTTGATATATTTTTCTCTTTTGCAGCATGTTCACAGAGTTCTGAAAGGGCATCTCTGGCTAACAGAAAAATCTTGTTCATGCTAGCGGGGAAGCATAGCTGATAAGCTGGTACCATGTAAGTGGCATGGGAGTTCAGAGCATGAGAGTGAATTGAAGAATTTCACCCAAGAGAACTTTGGGACTAGAATCTGTCACTTGAAAAGGGTTCCCAAGCCATCATAATGCCATCCAAATGGATGAGATAAGGCAGTGAAAGATAAGATCAAAGAACAAACCAAGATCAGATAGCAGATGCTTGCAAATGAGCAGCCTTGTGCCCTGCTGATGCCTTGAAATCAAGGGATGATTGGTCTTCAAGTCATGTGAGGGGGAAAACATATATTATGAAATGGTGGGTGGCTGCTGATGCCATTAGGCCTGGAATAGCCACTGACATGGTCATGTGAGGATGCTCGATCTGTCCATCCACAGGTTTCCTTGCCAGCCAGGGAAGGCAGCCTCCCTCCTTCCACCTGGGTCCTGCTAATGGCAGATGCAAGCCCAAACAGTATGGTGCGGTCAGAATAGCAGGTTTGGTTCATTGTCCTGTTGTAGGTGCTGTAAGCACGTGCAGGGCAGCCTGGCAGATACCCCCTGGAGAGCACCCATCACAGGATTTCCATACCTTTCCCATTTCTTGGCCCTCCTTTTCATCACTCTTGTGCCTCCCTTTCTCCTATCACATAAACGATCCACTCCTAATTACTTTTTCTCCATTGATCCCAGTTTTGCTATAACTGTATCGATATCTGTGATACCATAACTACCGTAACTAGGAAATATCAGGCTTATATGGTATTACTGATGTGATTACCTGGGTGCTGTTGGCTTTGCAACATTGTACGTCCCCAGAGGTCTCTTATAGTCCACCTGTGAGATCCAGCCACCCCTCACAGTGCTGTCTGCAACTTTTGTGAGCTTCTCAAGCTGGTATTTGTTACATTCAGCAGTTTTGCATGTGATGTCCGGCAGACTACCACACCCTGCTCAGTTGGCTTGCCCTTGGGCCAAAGCCTCATCAGCAGCCGAGGCATTTGCCAGCAGCCTTAACAACACTTCTAGAGGGTGGTGCTGTGAGACTGATATTGGCTGTCCTGGTTTAATCAGTCTGATTCCCATTACTTGAGGGAGGCAAAAAGGGGTGATGAGCTGTGATGGTGGCCTGCTGAAATCCTGCAGGACCCTGCTTCAGTTGCAACTGCCAAGTTAAGCATGTGTCTTTGCAGCTGGTGTGACAATTGGAAGCCATTCTCATTATATTCTCAGTTTAAGGAAGCAACAGTAGGCCACTCGTTGACTTTTATTAACGCTGATGGGATTGTAACCTCTGTTTCTCCTGAAGGCAGCTTTCACTGCACGCACCAGGGGGTCCCTTGGCTGTCCCTCACAGGTCTATTGTGTCCAAGTCCCATTTCAGAGAGTTCCTGCATCTGCCATTCTTCTCCTCATGCTTGACACTGAATTTCTGCTGTTCCTTCAGGCACACATCTTCTAACCAGGAAGACTAGCTATATCTTCCACGTATTTATGATGATCTGTTGTAACACTGCAACCCAACCTGTCTGGTTGGACAGTGAACAAAACAATAAACGCTTATAAAATACAATTGGTTTAGTTCAGTCCTACTTTACAGCAATAACTAAAAGGCAGAATGTATGTATTTATGATTGATTTCAGTGCAGTTACTAAAAGAGGATAAATTCTTCCTGAATTTATAAATCCCCAGACACTGCCCACTCATTGCTTCTGCTTGCATAGGCCTCCTGTGAAATACAGTTAAACAACACTTACCACTCTGGCTGATATTCCCAGGTGAATACCTTTCAATAACATTTAAGCTTTTTGAAACAGACTTGAAACAAACTTTTTCTTAAGAGTCCAGAAAAACAGGATAGCTGAGTGAGCAGTACATTCTGATTAACAGTGAGACAAAGTCTCTGCAGAGAAGTTAAAATGATGAGGTGGCAAACGCTATGTTTAATGGTGAAAAAGATCCTCCCTGGCTCTGATATGGCCTTGTGTTGCAGTAATGCTGGTGTGAGATTATGCAGTAGGTCAAGGGCACAGACATTCATGCTGATTACCCAGCAATTAAAGGGTATTCCCTTCACTAATCTAACTGTGTGTTTCTGATATATTGTCATCATTCTCTTCTTTCTTTCTTGGTACGGGGATATACGAGTAGTTCTGAAAACATAACTTTCTGGGCTTGAGTTTTATTCTCAAGAGTGACAACTAAACAAACTATGCTGTATTCCTTATTCTCAAGCTTGTCTCTAGCTTTTTTCTGTGCACACTCTTCTCTGCCTTGGATAGATATTCCAGGTTCTCCTGTATCCTAATTAGACATAACATAAGCACTCAGTAAAGATATCTCTGAATCTCCAGAGCATTCAAACACCTGGCAACGGAATGACTCATTTGAAGAGCTCGTTCTTAAGTTGAATCATGCAATCTGGCATTGTATTAAACGGGTTATGATAACTGCGTGAGGAAAACTCCACCATGTATATTAAAATTGCCTAACCCAAAGACAGACTTTCACAAAAAGGCCTATCTCATCTGTCTCACAGTTCATTCCATAAAAGACAGGAGACATTAAGCTTCCTCTTTGTCTCTGGCAGTACATTCCACACTTGGGCCTTCCTCAAGGGCTCTCTTGCCCTATGGCTTTACGTAATCACACATTTTCTTCTTCCCAGCTTTTTCTTGATTTTTGACACACATTTCCTGTGGATAGACAGGCAAATGTACAGTTTAAAGCTCTGCATCATTCTTAGTCTTCGAATACATAAGAAGAAATGGCAAAATAAGTAAATTGTTCCCCATGCTTGCTAGAGGTAGGACAAAAAGCAATAGCCTTAAATTGCAACAAAAGATATTTAGAACTTTGACAGACTTTTGTCAAAAGATTAAAATCAGACTTGTAGTTTTCATTTACCTTAATAAGCTGGGCTGAAAACTGTGATAGGTAGAGGCTGATCATTTGTTATATCAGGCATCTCTGCATTAAGAGGCAGGGGGAAGGGACAAACTCTTCAGAGTGCTAAGCTTCATCCATCTGATTTTGTCTGCCAGTGCAAGTCTACCAGAGCCCTTATATTAGTCATTTAGGTAAGACTTCTTTGTAGTGAGTTCCAAATTCTGGAATAGTTTGCTGAAGACATTTGCAGAATATTCATCATTATATGTCTGTATGAAGAAGGTTAGACAAACATCTGTCAGGAATGTTTGATCCTGCTTGTCAGAAGAGCGGAGGAAGATAGAGTTTGCCTCAGTGAACTGTCAGACTCCTTTCCACTTCTATTTCCTTTGATTTTATGAACAAATTACTTCACTTTAACTAGTTGCCATATATCATCTGAGTGACCACCAAAGTCTATATGTAAACACTTAGTGACCAGCAGACACAAAGCAGTATGACTTCTCTGTTTCATTTAGGACTAAGACTCTTTCCTGAACTGGGATACTTTTTTTTGTAATCAACTTTGAAACATGAGAATATTTACCTTATCCTTTGAAAATGCTCCATGAGGAAAATCCAATATTTAGAGAGGCAGACATGATAGTATTGCATTCAGGTTTAACCATTCCTGTTACATTTTTCTTGGCCAAACAAGTAAAGGAAGGACACTTCCTTTTACTTCCAGTATGGAATTGAACAAGACTTAGGCCTCTAGTTTTGGGTGCCTCAGTTTTGAAATGATAGTCTCAGGACACATTGAGCACTCTACGTGAAACACTCAAAATTATTGAATGCCTTAAAACTACTTTGTTAATAAATTTATAATTTTAAATTTTTAATGATGCTTAATTGAAATATGCCAAATTGTTGAAACTGAAATGGTTCATGAAACTGTGACAGTCACTCGTTTGAGTCAAAATAGCCTTTAAAATCTTGAAACTGTTGAAACATTGCATTTTAACTATTTTATTAGCAGTTTTAGAGAACTTTGTATAAAAGTTATTTTGAATTTTACAAAATTTAGATAAATTAAGATGGAAAACAAATCATACAAAATGTAATTGACAAGCTTTTCTGTTGAAAATTTTTAAGATTTCACTCTTTTTCTCCCAATTTCAAGTGTAACTTTCTTGTTGTCATCTTGAAAGGGTTAAAATAGACTACATTTCATTGCTATTCCAGTTGTGAACTTATCTTTTTTTCTCCTCCCAATATCCTTTATATAAAAATGTGGATAATATTCACCCAAAGTCCTTTACCAATTGCATGGTAAGAATCAATAAGTTGTTAACAATTGTATAAGTTGTAGTATACTTGTAGAAAGCTCTGAAAAAGACAAAAAAATGCCTGCAAAGGCTGTCTTCTGATGTAGCAAACTTTATCCAATAAAACTTTCAAAAAAATGAAATCTCTGCTAAAGCATTCAAAATTAACATCCAATTAAGTATTTTTAGGATAATGTACTCTCATTGTATCTTCTTTCTTGCACAAATAATTCCATGATTTTTTGCATTAACAAGAAGAATAAATGCTCTAACAATTAGAAAAAATCTTGTCTCAGGCTTTCCTTCTGCCTAGAATTAATGCAAGTGTTGTATTTTTTCAGACCAATCATCTTACATATAAATACATTATTAATAAATTAATTATATATTTCTGTCAGTGCTATTTATAGGGTCATATTAATCATTCCATTATTTTAATAATTTGAAACATCTCACCTAAAAGCAGAAATAATAAGTGACCAATGAGACACCATAACAAGTGGAGAATGCATGCTCAAATTGAACAATCAGCCAGCAACCACAGGGCTGAAAATCACCAGTTCAAACTACAACCGTAGTACTGTTGTGTTACAAATACATTTTACACAAACTGAAGTCAGTTCACTAGATAGAACTAGAACCAAAGAATCAGGCCAAATTTGTAAATGTGTTTGCAATGAATAGTTTAACTAGCTATATTTCTAATGACTAAATATACTTATAAGGTTCTCAAACCTAGCAGTAACCAGCATTTACAGACACACACACACACACACACACACACACACAGAGACACAGTGTTTTTTTGTTTGTTTTTTCTTCCTAGTAAGTTTTATGTCCTGGTATCTATACCAAGGACAGTCAGCTAAATAAAAAGATTACTTGTTATATGAGAAGAACTCTTCTGCTTTGCCTATTCACAATTCTAACATGTAGCCAATAAACTGTGTATGTCACACTTAGATATATACCATGCGAAGTATATTTAGCTTTGTTTGTTATCTTGTTTTGGAAAGTGCCAAGTTTTATTTTTGTAGCTGTTTAAAATGAATACTGTAGGCAGAAGATAAAAGGGCTTGCCAAGCTGACATGCTTCAAATAAGTGTATTTATTGCCAATGTTATTAATGCGAATAGTAGAGTACTAACTAAAAGCACAACATTAAAAGCAAGCTCCTGCAGCTATGCCCAAGTTCTGTAAAAATACCACATAATTAATAATTATCCAAATGTACAATTTGTTTTGTGACGTATGGAAAGTGTTTTTTTTCCCTAACATTTCATTTTATTGCTTTAGCCTGAGTTTCTCTACTGAAATTTGTGACTGCGTATTTCTATGGTAACCCTGGAGGAGGGAATGGAAGGGTGCCCAGGGAAAAGAAAGGAAAGATGTTGCAAGAAGAAAAACAACATGAAACTGAGAAAAACAGCCAATGAAAAAACAAAAGAAATTGCAACAGCTTTTAGAGGAGACTAGACCAGCACAAATAACACTCCACAGACAAATATGAAAAATAAATGACAGGCATTTTTTGAATCAAAGCTCTGAAAACCCTTGTGCTAGGTAAGCCATTCCTTTTATTAGCTGTGCACATTCAGGCAATTTATTCTGGGGGCAGTAGGAGGAAAAGTGGGGAGGAATGCTGAGCTAAAAGGGTGACTTTAAGTACCCTAAGATCAGTGCCTATGCTCCCCGTATAGTTTGCAGCAAATGTATGTGTTACCTAACTTCATACACCTAGCTAAGGGCATTTAGGTCACGCGTATTCTCTTATATAGCTGAGGGAGATACAGACACCTCCAAAAGGTGACTTCTTCCCATCAGTGATGCCCACTTCTCACCACTGATTATGTAAGGTGGCTGACTCCTAATTCAGGTATATGACTTAGGTGCTTAAAGTCAATGTCTATTTTGATTCCTAGTGGGAGAAAGATAAAATTGTGCCACTATGTAAATGCACATGTTTATTAGTAGCATCTATCTACCATTTCAAAAGAACTTACACATCCAACTTTTTAAATATGCATTGACATAATTTGGAAAAAGAAGCAAAAGAGAGAGAAAAGGGTCTTTGGAACTACTCTATAGAGTGACTGATTCAAATCAAGCTTTGCATCTGAGCACTTAACAACTTAGGAAATATCTAGAATCTCAGTGTGGTACCGGATGTTTAAGGCTCATTGGACTGTCTGTGACTGCTTAAAAAGGAAGAAGAATCTCGGTGGTAGCATTTGATCTGGTTTCAGCCCCCTTGCTGCATGGCTATTGTCAAACAGAGGCTGTGGCTGCTAAATTTGACACATTGTGACACATGGGGATAATTGAATTTGTGCACTTTCTTATATAGGACACTACAGCTCATCACCTCCATGTTATTTTAGTTCTATATGTCCCTCTTCATGAGGCATGAGGATAATAGAAGGCAAGTACTTGTCAACATCCTAAAATAGAGGGTAGATCATTTTAAAAAATGAATTATCTTGCATATGACCTACTCTGGTTAATGCTACCCTTCTCTTCCCATGGCTATTATATCAATTTGGGTATTTGTATTTTCCTGCTAGATATAGGCGATCATCAGTGGATGCCACACACATCACACACAAAAAAGCATTATACAGAAAGACTCCGAGCAAGGCATATTCTAACATTAATGACACTGTTGTAAGCACCAGACAACCCTTTATCATCTATCATTTCAATTTTTATTCCAATTAGTACATTTAAATGAACTGTGTTTTTCCACTGTTAATTAAGTTGACTGCTGATGTTTAGAGACAGAGAACCTATTGTTTCAAGAGCAACGATGACTGATACAGTCAGCCCTCTTCCTGAACTCAGAGTCATTGCTTATGTGAATAAATGCTATGTTAAATATGTAAAGAGGTGGAACCAGGTCTTAAATCACTGTCATCCATCAACACGAGTGCTTGACTACTTGTTTTTTCATTATCTTGTGTGTAAAAGCTGAATGACGTAGAAAAAGGTAGGGAGAGAGGAAGAGTGCATCAAACATTCACCGTTCCCTGTTCATGAGAAAACAAAAATGAGAAATAACAGTCAAATGAGTTTCAGAGCTATTTAGAGAAGCTTTCTCAAAAAAAAAAAAAAACCTTGAAAGCAAATTTTGCTTAAGTACCCACCCTAATTATCATCTGAGTTCTTCACCTGACAGAAAGGATAAATTCTTATTTTCCATCTGAATGACTGATTTCTATATTATGATGAAAAAAAGAAATAAAGCAAGGTTTCCAAGACAGTATGGTTTGCATATCTGTCACCTTTACAATAGCTAACAAAGTGTCTACTGGCTCTGAATGTATTGCATATCACCCACTACCCCTCCTATGCAAGCTGCAACATTGTGCACAAAAACACTGAACCATGTTAAGTGCACATGGTTAGTGGAGTAAGAGGATATAAAAGATCAAGGACCAGAACCAAAGATTCCATTCTTCCCAAGCAAATACTTAAGTTAAAAAGAAATGTATCCTCTTCTGTTTTTTTCATCACTCTCTACAGGGCCAAAATACATATTTAAGCAGGAAATCTGGGTGCTTATCTGTTATCAAACAAAAAAAAAAGCCATTTGTAGATATCAAATTTCAGAATTCTTGTTTTATTAAAAAAACTGTGATTTTCAGATTTTCTACTTAGCATCAAGGATTTTTTAAATAATCTGTTCAAATGACTTCAAAATTTTACTATGTCAACATAGCTTTGGGCTGGTAACATCTGCTGACTCACCTTGAAAATGTGTCTAGTTAGAGTCATTAAAAAAAATGTTTCTGGTATTGTCTAGAAGACTAGAATGAACCATCTAAGAAGGAAAAAGAATTGTAAATAATACACTTAGCTTGCAGAATATCTTCTTGCTATTAAACAGCAAAACACTACATGCAGGATGTACATTAAAAATAAATGATAATAATTTCAAAGTCAAGTACCTAATCTTCATACACAGTACCACAACCAAACATTATACCATACCTCTTCACAAAAGTTGATTAATTATATGATGATACCAGGAAGCAAACTAAATATCTAGCTTTCATAATCCCCTCAGGAATACAGCATGGTTATCTGTGTCACATCTCCATCTGTGATTCAGTTTGTTTTTTCACATTCTCTTGCTCCCTTCCACACATGCCAGTGGCATACTACGATCTGTAGTATGTACTGTTTCATAGTAACTGGCAGTACTCAGAAGAATCATAAGCAGGGACACACGAGTCAGTGTTTCCCAACTCATCTATCTCATCTATCAATCATGAATGGTTTGGTAGGCCGGACAACTGAGTCTTCATAGCATGAGAGCACAATCTCAAGGAATCCCACTGAATAATATATTCCCCCTGCTGCCACACAGCACCCATGTCTGTACAGTGTTTCTGGTACATGGTATTTGATGCACCATACATGACAGGTGACTGCACTGGTGTCTATGACACATCAAGATAGTGAAATATGGGATCCACCACTACAGACAAAAGGAGCTTGGAAATACATAGGTATTTGATTATGTCTATCTCTGTGCCTTACTAAGTTATTTATACCAGCAGACTCAAAAGGAAATCTCAGTATGCATCTCAAATACTCTTAAGCTTTAAAATAGATTTTTTTTTTTCAGTTAAATGCCCATGGTGAGAGATGAAAGAGAAGAGGTTCATGCAGAACAAGTTTTTACACATTTCACAATGAAACCTGTTGCTTTGATTATCACTTTGTAAATTTTACTTTCCTACAAAGATTTTGAGTCATACCAGGAGGTCAGGATTAGGTTTATAGCAATTTAGCAACAATTTTGAGTTTCCTATTGCTGAGAATTGCAACAAAATTCAAGCAGTGTTAAATTTTTTTAAAAATTGCAAATTCTGGGAAATTCCTAATACCCCTAAAGATGTGAAAGCTATTTACAAAGTGTCTGTAAACTTTGTATCTAGAACTGCTCAGCTTGTGACTGACAAATTATTTGTGTCATAAGCACTTCCTTATGAGTCAATAGCACAACTCTAATTAAAGTTCAGTAGCAAAACCACTGTACAAACTCCTTTTGTATCATTCTGCACACTATACTGTTATGTTTTAGAGATACATCCAATTTAAATGTTATATTTCTGTTCCCTAAAATAACTAGCTATTTTTGGGTGTTCTCATCTTACAGAACTTTTTCTTACTGTGCAGATCACAGACGTGCACCTCTGGAGTGAAACACAAGCACTGTTTGATAGAGCACAAGTTATTTGCTGTACTGCACAAGCATTGCTTACCAGTGCACAGCAAGAAATTTCTACATACAACTGATACAGAAAATTTGAGCAGGTGGAAGACAAAATTATGAGTCCTGAGGAGGAGGGGAAAAAAAGCCATCAATAACCCTGTCAGAACATACAAGATTCAAGATTTATTTCTGGAGCTTTGATAAGTAAATGGATGTCTTTTTAAAAAAGGAAATAATCCCCAAATGTGAATGATTATCTAATAAATAAGCTATTGATGTTTGACTGTACTTATGGATGTGAGTTGCTCTGAGCACAATTCACCAAACCATTCTGTAGCCTGATGAAAAAATTTTAAAAAAGGAAAAAAAATCATAAATTCATTAAGAAAAATGGAGTCCTTGGCTGTTTTTGCATTAGATAAAATCTATATTATGGAATAAAATTTATTTGAGTATTTCTCTCTTACATAGAATTTTTCACTGACAGATAAAAAAATCAAAGTTTAGAGAAAAGACACACAGATTCTGCAATCTGATTGCTTTTTGATCCTTTCAGTTACAAAGGTGTTCCAAAATATATGTAAAGGACCCTTGGAAAATTACCTTTCAAAATGGGAATGTGGCAGTGATATTATACCTCTCGTCATTGTTTTATCCTGCCAGCAAATTACAAAGAAGACAGAAGAAATGTGTTTCCATAAAAAGCTTGTGCAATAGTGATTCCTGTTCATTTCAGTGGATAATTGTAGCCTGAGCTGAGAGACCTTTATTTCATGAAGACTTGATCAGCATAGGAAGACAGGGCTGGAAGGATCTGCTCAGTTCATTAATTCCCATCTGTCATTGTACAAAACATTAAAGGTACAAAGTAAACTTTATCACATGAGCCCAATATTGGAAGTCTTTGCAATAGCAGAGAATTTGTTTGGATTAAAAATTGAGATTGTCTTTGGAACAGGACAGTGCAAGAGAAGGCAAAATCCCATAACAGATCTGTCAATATCACTTCTAGGAATCAGATTTTGTTTGCAATTTGGGTTGCACTCCCACTCAGAACATGGCCAGCCTTGCAGGTATATCCAATTTCAATTTTAAATGAGGTTGTTCATGACACTGTTCAGTCAACCACTAAATATCTCCAAGAATGGAGGTTCCCTAGCCTAGCTGGGCAGCCTGTTTTCATGTGTGACCACTCACATTGTGAACTGTTCTTTTTCCTAACTTCTACTTGGAATTTCCCTCATTGCAGCTTGTGTCCATTGCCTCTAGTACATTCATTGTGCACCTCAAAGAAGAATCTGGCTCCATCTTCTCTATTCTCTCCTACTACGTAGCTGAAAACAGCTTTCTTCTGTCTTCTCTTTTCCGTGCTGATGAACCCAGTTCCCTCTGCTTCTCTTCATATGTCCTGTGCTACTGTCCCCTGTCTTGGTGACCCTCTACTGAACTCACCTCAGTATGTCAGTCATTCTAGTACTGGGGAACTCAGAAGTAGACACAGCACTTCTGATACTGTATTACTAGTGCCAAACAAAGGAGAAGAATCATTTTCTTTGACCTGCTGACTATACCCTTCCTCATATAGCCAAATATGCAGCTATTTTTCATTTCTGCAAGGATACATTGCTGACTAAAGTTCAGTTTGTGCACTGGGACCTAAATCCTGTTCTGCAAGGCTGCTTCTTAGCCAGTATGCACCCAGCCTGTGCAGGATTTTGCATTTAAATTTGTTCAACTTCATAAAGTTTCTGCCAGCTGGCTCCAGTTTGATATCATCTGCTTACTTGCTGAAGGTACATTCCATCCCACTGTTCAGGCCCTCAGTGAAGGTACTAAACAGCATCAGTCCCAGTATCAACCCTGGAGGAACCTTGAAATACCTTCCTTTCCCCAGATCTGATTATTACTTTACCCCAAGTATGTGATCGGAACATACTGTCCAGGCAGTGGTACTGCTTCAAGAGGAAAAAACAGACATGGCCAATAAGATCTATTACTTTATGTAATTCTAATCTTTCATTGTGTACATATAGAGAAATTCCCTAATCTGCCTGAGCTATGTCTTTTTTTTTTTTTTTTTTTTTCCCCAGTACTATTCACCATACTTCTGCCAAATGCAAAATTACTCCCTACTCTCTACCACAAGTTTTGGGAGACAGATATTTAACTATTTTGTGTGTGAACCAAGTGAAATATTTTTTCTTTCAGAAAAAAGTGTATATTATGTGATGTGGGTAGACATTAGTTCATATTGTATTTATATTCTAGGCAGACATAAGCATCCTCTGCCCTTAGTTTATTCAAAAGAAAAAGTAGCATAGGTATATTAGCACAATGATAGTTTAAGTTAATAAATATCAGCTAATGCTGTCACATTTTTGGGACCTCTGTACATGAGCAGAATAACTTTGTTTTTGTTTGTTTGTTTGCTTTTATGCTATATATGTAATTTATACAAGTTTAAACAAGACTAGGGTGGTACCATGGCATTTACTTAGATCTCCATCTTCTTCCTGAATCATCTTCTAGACAAGCAACTACTTTGAGCTATATCAGAATTAGGAGCTCTTCCTCAGATGGAAAATTGCTGCAGTGTATCAAAGAACACTTGAGTCAAAATTATGCTGTTTGTTAGCAAAAAGAAATGACTCCTCACAGTCAAAATAAACTACATAGATAAAAGTACACTTCATCAGTATGACTGAAATTTCACCAGAAACTTCTGCTGGATTAACTGTGCTAGTCATGAGCAAATAGCATATACTTGGCCTTGGAGATACATTTTAGCCCTCCATAGCTTATTTATTTGTTTTTTTCATCTATAAATCTATGTGCATATTTGTGTGTGTATATGTACATATATGTATGCATTTATTTAGAGGTGTACTTTAGTGATTAGTATTTGTAAAGTACAATAAGATTCTCTAATGTAAAGCATAAAATTGAAAAGTGCCACATCAGCATAAAATAATATAATCGTAGCAATTACCAATCCAGGTCAGGCACGAAAAATTCCTGTGACCTCAGTATAGACCTTTTTTAAGTGAAGAAGTGATATTCATTTATTTTAACTGAAGCTCAAATAATAAGCTATACTGTAATTATTAAACTATAGAGCCTACTTTTTTTTTCTCTCTCTCTAGTTTAGAAAACCCTGTCTTGTTACATTTTGCAGTGTATTTCATTGCTGTGTCTGGTTATTTCAGTCATGTTTCATTACTCTATTGACATAGCAGAACATAATATTACTGGTACAACTGAATGTGTCAGATCAAAAATATGGTGCACCAGCCTGGGAAATTAAACACAGATTTTTTTTTTTTTTTGGTAGAAGAAAAAAAGGCAGAAACATAATAAAACTCTGACAATACTCATTTAAAATTGTATTTAAAACATGAAATTTGAAATCACTATTATAGTCCATGTGCAAAACAGCACATCTCTAGCCAAACACATAGAAAAGAAGCAGTTTCTGTTTTATTGCTAATAAGGGAAATACCTATACAGCAGGTTGGCAGTCTGCCCATGTTTGGGAGTACATGACTTAAATCTGATCCATTCAGCAGGTCCCTGTTCAACATCTATTAAATTCATGTGTCATCATGTGACTGCAAAGGGAAGAGAATTGCCACTTCATACAAAAATCTGCCTCAGCTGCTCTCATATTCAGGCTGATGTGCAGAACAAGCTGCATGCAAATTTTAAGGAATTAAAAAATTATGATGCTATGTAGGGATACAGTAATTTGAAAATAATGCCCAGAGAAAGTGTTACATCTTATATAGTAGCTATGTTTCTGGAAAGCTTTTTGTCCTTGTCTTCAGGAAGAGGTTTGGCTTCCTGCCCCAGTGGAGTTGAGGAGCTGGACAAACAGGGGAGAGGGTGAATGCTTTTCTCTATGGCAGCACGACAAGGTGAATAAAATAGAGACTGGATGGTCGACTGTATTCAGTACACAATTTCAGGTTTTCATGGAAAACTATCAGGAGCATCCTTCCTTCCTATCTGACTATTGCTGAATTTCTGAGAGTCAAGTAGGAACTTATGCTCATGGTTATGGTAGAAATACTTAATACAATAAACCTCCAAGAGGAATAAAGCAACAAAGGTCAGAGTTATAAATCTGTTGCATTTGCCTGTGTGACTGTAAAATGATCTGATATATACTGGAGCCTAGATGGACAATAGTGCTGAAAAAATGTTATTGCTTATTTTTTGGATAAATCTCTAAACAAAGCTGTGGTAAACTTCAAAAATGTGTCTGAGTAATGTTTTGAGGATATTGCCTGACACTATCCAAATAGTAGTTCCTGAGCTAGCACTTTGGAAGCTGGTGAAACAGGAGAAATTCACTCCGGGTTGTTTTCTTATTTCACCTTAAACCTTTATTTATTGACTAAGTTGATGTTATGCTTGCTTTTATGATGGCACTCCAGTATTTATAGTAACTATTACATCTTTTCTTTTGGAAAAAAAAAATCCTTTTGCCAAACAATGCACAAATTTGCTTTGCTAATGCATAGTATGTGAACAAACTTGTCTCTCTCTTGCTATACTAGATTAAAGTCAGCATTGGAATTCCATCCAACACTAGGGTTTTGCTGGAGCACCAAATTCCTCATTAACAATACCTCTACCCAAACTTTTGACTTGTATTTGTGAGTAATCATGCTGATCCCAACAGAACTTCTCACCCGGGACTCATCCTGTTAGCTGTATACTATCAACATTCATGTTTAAAATGAGTGTCATTGAAAATTAAATCTTTGAAGAATACAATCTTTCCGTAAAAATAAAGGCAACTATCTTTTGAAGATGCTGGGGCTGAAATGGAACACTGCTTAGAATATTTTTGTCTTAACCAGTTAACTGCATCAGCCAAATGCCATGAAGAGGATAACGGGACAGAATATTCTGAAATGACAGAGAAAAGTTACAACAAAGGCTGGTGTGTGATATGCCTATATGGTATTTTCAAGAAAACTCTAGAGCATGGTCCAAAGTTGATACTGATTTATTTGTGTCTCACGGACAAAGATGCTAACTTCATTATCTAAAAGAACATTTCTTGAGAATACAGCAGCTAAGCATATATAGTTATGTAAAAAATGCTGGTATACCAACTATGGCCATAACAAATAAGGGATTCCATTATAATCATTAGAAGTTTAATCATTTTTCAAGACCATGATTTCAAACACATTTCTTTGAGTCCAGTTTATCTATAATATAACTGCGTTGTCAGAAAAAAAATGTGTCTAGATTATAAAAATGATGCCTTAATAGATAAGGAGACAAATCTGGACCATTATTTGGCACAAATACAAGAATCGTTATTGTATTTTACTAAAATATTGTTCAACAGGAAGATTAGATTATTGGCTATGTGTATATGTCACTGCTCATGTTAAAAACAGGAATATAATAAACATAGAAAAACAAGAACAAAATCAAAAGTAAATGTACTGTTTTAGAAAGTCACACAGATTACAGGCTATGGAGCTCTAAATCAGTTTATGGGTATGCGTATGGATGCAAAAGGCATAGCCCCTCATGAACTGTCATCACACTCCTGCTTGTAGTCAGTAAACAATAACGAAAGAAGAAATAAAACATATCTCCAGCTTCTTCTGCAAAAAGTGGATGAACGGCTGAATCATCAAGTCTGGAAGCAGACCATACTACCAAAGAAGCAATGGATCAGACAGTGCCTATGAAGTGGACTGAGCAAAGAGATAGTGATGAATACCCGAGAGAAGATTGCTCACTAGCCTTGTGAAGCAGGTCTAGACCACAAAGGGGATAACATTCCCTGACCAGCTCTGGACTCCTCTCTTTTCCTTAAAACTTCAAAATCAGAACCACAAAACTCTGTTTTGAAACAAAACTTAGAACGTTATTAACTGCAGATGACATTTGGAAAGATTTGATCTAAAGAAACTGAGGAAGAGAATACTCTGGTTTTAAATGTAAGGGTTTAAATTCATATAGGCTTTTTCTTTTAAAAAAATCACCTTTTGGCTCTCTTCTGATCTCCAGGATGACTGTACTCATTGATCTCACTATAGGCAAACACAGTCCACAGCAAAGTCAGTACTTATCTCAGTAGTCTACTTCCTCTCCAATTAATATAAAAAGTCCACATTAAATGTATAGAGTTTAGGTTCTTTTCACTACTTTTTTCCTCTTCATTCATAAGAAAGGATAACATTCAGACAGATGTCAGAATGGAATATACCTACCCAATTTCAGTAAGGTGGTTATGGTTAGACACTTCCTGTAAAAAAGACACATCCAGCTTTCTTTCTTTCTTTCTTTCTTTTTTTTTAATTAAAAAGCAAGAAAGGAGACATAAAGGAATATTAAAACTACTTAAACACTTTGATAACAACAATGCTGTCTAACCATTAGCAGTTACAAAAAGTCATTCGGAATCCATGAACCAAAGGATTCAGTCCTCACATCATCTCTTAAATTAATTTTTCTAAAATTAATTGACAGATATCACTTTATTATTTGAATGAATTTGGTTAACTATTTTTTAATTAATTGGATATTCAGTCCAAATCAAGCTGGCTGCAAATACAATACTTTAGCCAACAATAGTATTAGATAGTTTACCTGCCTTAAAAGTCTATAAAGGATGACCTTGCTCATTACAGGCTAAGAAGAAATTTGATAGGCTGAGTTGGATACAAGCTGCTCACACTGCTCTTTCAGATAAGTTTAGCTACAAATTAAAGCCTTGGTCATGCCAGCATGTAAACAGATGAGAACAACCTTTAAAGATTACCTACATTTTTATCCTGCACTCATCCTCACCCTGCAGGAAATAGTGAATAAACAAAGCCTGGCATTTTCCGTGTATGTGTTTTCTCTTTTCAAGCATTTGTTGAATGTCCTGGATGAATGATTTCAAGGCTACACTTTATCTGCACATAATTTCTGATATGTCCTGGTTACCTGCATCACCTGTTTTTGTCTCTGCATGCTTCTCAGATAAATGGTGGTTTTTAAGCTATCAAACAGCAAAAATTAATAGAACACTGAATGCTGAATCCTCAGAGATGTCTGCAATAACAGTCCAAATGTTTAGGAAGCAGAAAGTCCTAAATTCTTTTCCTAGCTCTGTTATTTATAAGTATTGACTTCTACTCAGTAATTTCTTTTTACCATCTTGATTTTTGTAGACTTTCACATTCATAAATTGTGGAATATAATATTAGCAGAATGTTGCTGTAGTTGATCTTAACTGCTTTCAACTTGCAAAGAAGCTGATGATGTAAATATTATTTATTCTTAAATTTCCCTGAATTTCTTAAAATTTTGATAAGTTAAAAATCTCTTGAGAAAAGATTTTTTTCTCGTTCATGACCTCTTTCATAACTATTGTACAGATGATAGTGTATGCTGTATTCTGCAGGTGCTCAGAATTCTGTCCTCTTCATTTTCTAAAGAAGAATTGTCCAAAAAAAAGAAGTGTCTTCTACATAAAACTGTGGCAAAGTCTTAATTGGAATTTTCCTAAATAAGAAGAAATAGGTTTGTTGTGGTTCAGCTTCTGTTCTGGAGCAAAGTCTATGTTTTCCTATTCTCAGCTAACTTGTCTGTCCCTAATGTGTAATAAAATACCATGACCTAGCCTGCAGTTTAGGCTTCCTTCACTGAAGCAAAACTGTGTTCTCTATCTATCAGACAGACTGAGTTACTTAGTCTGAAAAGACCAATTACAGTACCTTTGGTTCTTGAAAGTCACTGTATGGCTTAACTGCAGGTAGCGAGTTTTAAAGGAGACATGAAGGATTTTATTTTGATTGCCACTGAGCTGAAATGTTTGGAATGACACATCCTGACCCTACTCAAAATACCATATAATTCAACTTGGATCTTTTACTGGCAGTAATTAGGCTTTATTTGCATAAGTAAGGTTCCTTTAACAACTTTTGTGGGAAAATAAAAATGATAATATTAATGAATATCACTTCGATTTCACTTAGCATATTTCCTACAAACCATCAGGATTTTAGAGAAAGGCCAGTAACAGAATGAGAAAAATAGATTCCTAGTCTCTGCACTTTCTATCATCAAAAAATGAGCAATTCCTGAATTTCCTATTTGAACCACTAACCCTTTACCTTGGAGTAGATTGCGTGTCCTCCTTAATATCAGAGGAGAAAGCAGTTTAAACTTATGGCAGTGAAAAATTTATCCAATTTATAAATCTCTTCAAACTTAGAAAATATTTCAGAGGCTGAACATCTGTCAGTCCCAAACCCTAGCAGCAGTTTGTCTTCACTGATCAAGACTGTTCAAAACTATTGAGATCTCCAGCAAAGTCCTTATTTTATATAGTATGCATCTTTCTTGGATTGTATGTGCTATGAAATTAATAAGGTGCACAAATTTTTGTATTATAAGGCATTATAGTCCAACAAAGACATTTCAGGTGCAGCTATTTTTTAAGTGGATGATAACATCTGCCATAATACACTCTACTAAAGAGAAATTTAGGATTTCAGACATTAGAAGAAATCTTTCATTTTCATGAAGATCCTGCAAGAGCTGTGGGGAAATGTAAATGACACTTCATCATGATTTTTTTCATTTAATTCAAACCTTTTTAACAGCTAAGAAATCAAGAAAGAATGAAGTTAGAGTTTTTTAATATGTAAGATGATTACATTCCCATTAGAAATATCTAGCATCCTCAATAAAGTGCTTTCGGTTAAAACATCTTGTGAAAACATGCCTTTAAATTTCAAAATGGAGGACAGAATGCTTGGGTGAATTCATCGTGAATGCTACAAAATTTTTAGCAGGTAAGGCTTTCCTCTCATTAACCTGTGGCCTCAACAATAAACATTAATAATGCAGGGACAGCTGCCAGGGCTTATTCTGAACTGTTGAAATGTGGTTCGTTTTAGTTTCTCACCTTCCATTTTCCAAGTTGAAGGTATAATGTAGGGATCTGTAAAGGAAACATACAATATCCTCAATACACAAGTATATATAGAGTATAAATGAGTATATGTGTGTGTGTGCATAAAACACCAGAAGAAATGTCAGAGCAGGGATTAAAAAAATGATGTTATGTGCAGCAAATCAAGAGCATGAGAACAGACATCTGCAGATAACAGCAAGGAATCGAGCAGAGTGCTGACTGCAACAAGGCCACATGGGAGATAAGTCCACAGCACAGATGTGGAGCATAATTCTGTCTGGCTGTTTATCTGTCTGCCTGTCTCTCTCATACACACTCAGAGTGAGATAGATAAACCTAAAGAGTTTTGATATCAAAGGAATTTTTTTCTGTTGTGTTCTGAGTCACATCCTCAGAGGAATTTGCCAGCTCTTTAGCTGCACTGGCAAAACTAATGAATGCAATCCTTGCTTACCTAGGTTTTCAAAAGTCAAGATTTCCATGATAGGAAGGAGGCAATGTTTAAAACACAGGTCCTCACCAGCTGTATTAAGAGCTATTAGCAGAGTGAAGCTTTCTTGGTTTTGATTTCAATCCAATACAGAATTCAGGTGCCCATATGCACTGACCAACTCAGTACACCATTTATAATTATTCTCTTTTGAATTTTCTCAGTAACTAGTTTTTTCCTATCGACAAAATAGTCTTGAAAGTATATCGAATGTGGCAAAATATGAAATGTGCAGAACTCTATTCATTGAAGTGTTTGTGATAAAACCGAATGTAGCAATTTGTTACAATTTGACTCTAAAGTGTCACCCACATTTGAATGTACTTACATCTTTGATCAGTTCTAACTCAGTTTGACTCATACTGATGTCTACAAGGTATAGGAAATAACAATGAAGTTTGTCAGTTCTCGTGCTTCAGGCCATCATGCTGATCAGCACTTAAAGGCCCTGACACTTTTTCCTTTATAACATGGTACTATTCAGTTAGTTGCCCAATGGAGGGTTTTGCATGTTCTTTTTAATCAACATCTATAGGTTATTGTCAGAGTCAAACTACCAGGTTAGAAAGATCACTGATCTGTTCTGGTAAGATAATAGAAGTCATATGTTTTTACTATCTGCATATATGTTACTATTTTTCTCTGCACCAATAATAAGATTAATGTTTCTCCTTTCATAAAAGTTCAGCTGTTTCTATTCTATTTTCTTTTTTGATGAGTATTAGAATATTTATCTCACATATTTAGGGCAGTCACTTAAAAATGTGCAAGAATATTGTGCCAAGTATTCTAGTAGTACTACACTACTACACTTTCACTCAATAATCACAAATATCTGATAAATGTCTTTATAAATCTCACACTACACCCAAGGAAATAAAAGTTCTTCAGGGACCTTTTTCTACAGTCATTACTGCTACATCTAGCAGGACAGCAATAGATGTTTGACATGACTCAACAAAATTTATATGACAGCTTCCAAAAGGAAGTGCAAGAAAACAGTTTCTCTGAACAATGAAGGTGAAAAAATTTAAGATATTGTCATGACTCCAAGAGCAATATCCTTTTACATTGAAATAGTGTAAGAGCAAATCTTACACCACTAGGATGGATCAGAACCTCTAGTATATGACACCTCTTAGATCAAAGATAATATTCCAACCTGGCAATATCATGAGATGAAACTGGTAGGAATAATACAGACAATGCATGAGCATTTAACATACACTTTTTATTTATTAATCCCTGCTTTGACACATAATCAGTGGTATCCCTTATCTTTTACCTTTTGATTTTACAGAGATTGCCAGAAAACGAGTTCCTTAGCAAGTTTTCCCTCATCTAGAGAATCTGATTTTGGAGCATCTGCACATCCCGCTGATATCCAGCATCTCCTCATCAGGCAGCTTAATGGTTGGTTCATTGAGAACTCCCCATGCACTCTTATCTCTCCCTTCCAAGCTTTCTGTTGCTGCAGCCTAGTGCTTCCCTTTTAACAATCTGCTTGTTCCCTGCTGTTTCTTGCCCTAGTCTCCCTTCACTAGTACCTTTTAGCTTGAGCCTATTATTGCTGCTTTTTTTCCCCCCATTTTTTGTAAATCATGCCTCTGCTCTGTTCTCCCTTCTGCACTGCTCTCTATTCACTGTCACAAACACAGAGGCATTGGACCACCTTTGATCTTCCTGCTTTTCAGTACTCAGTTTCAACATTCAACATATTTGCGTTTAAATTCTATGGTCAAACTGAGAAATCAAGAGTTAACTCCAGGCACATATTGATAACAGTTACAATGATATTTCTCCTAGCTCTTTCCAAGATGCACTTCCCTCACAATACTTAAAATTCTTGCAAAATCCTACAGGAGTTATTAACATTGTAGTTTTTAAAGAATCTGACCTCATTTGACTGTTCTTAAAGAAATTAAAAGGAGAAATCAACCCATGAGAAAACTATTCAACATTTATCATATATTGCAGAATGCATTTACCACTACACATTTGTTGTCGAAATATGGGCCTGCTATTAGTTCATCTAAATGTCAACAGTATCAATAAAGCAAATACTGTGCAGTTCTTCTGAATCTATAAGTGCCAAAGTATTTTTGCAACATGTGGTGAAATTTTTGACCTTTAAGAGGTAAATGCAGATTCAAGTCACGATCTATAAATATTACTAAATGCATAACTGTCATAATGATCAGAGAATTAACACTTAATCATTTAAAAATGAATGTCCAAAGATCATAGACAAGCTGAAAAAATAGGACAGATTTTACCATAACATTAATAGATGACAAAAAAGTACATATTGATCTTAATGAATACACAAAAAATCATGCTACTCATTATATTGCTTAACTGGCAAATTCTGACATGGAGTGTCACTAACAGCTTGAGCTCATCTTGACAAGTCAAAGGGATAGGAAATGTAAAGGAGTAAGGAAATGCCCAAAGAGCTAGCCGTTAGAGAGAAAACTGTGGATGATAAAATGGAGGCATAGCCTGCAATGCTCTGCAAGATACATGAAATCAGAAAGCGTAGTAAGGAAACAGTTCCTCAGTCACAGTACTGTACCAGACTGTGTAGTATAGTTCTTGTCCTGCTCTCCATCACAGCCTGTGCTCATTTCACTCATGTATTGCACGTAACACTAGGGGAACCTCATTTGGTCTGTCGGGCTATTTCTCTTTCTAGGAGAGGGTATAATGTGTATAGTAACCCACTACAGGTGGTTTCACCTATCTATTTCCCTTCGCAAGGATTGATTTAACACATCTGAAATAGAATGTTTTGGATATCTGACATTTTCTATCACTGGAGCTCTTTCTCCCTTGGTTAATACAAGTCTTTGTCCTCTATCTTCCCTTTCAATCATGATTCCTGTCTGTTCTGCCTTCCCTCCCACTTTACTGCAGCATCTTAGCTTATGGCAATTCCTCAGACATCTATTTTGCTATTTTCAGATAGAAAGAGCTGAATCTCAGTAGTGCACTTCATTTTTATTCATCTTTTTGCTCAAGAACTCCATCAGAGACCAATGTGTGCTTGCTAAGATTTCCTGCACTTTGAAACCTATCACTTATGATCAGGGATTTGAGATCTTCATTAAAATAATAATGTTTTATTGATCCCATGATTACTTTATTTACCTTGCTGTTTCCTGTTTTTAATTACAACAATTGAGAAAGTGTCTGAAGTGTTTCATTTGTCAGACTAAATAGTGCCAGCTGTTTGGAATGAAATCATTCAGAAGATGCATGGGTTAGACTATATTTAGATGAAGAGTGCAGTCCAGTATTTTCCCACTAAATGTTTCGAATAGGCAGCATTTTTAAATGAGAAAGTGCTATTTTTAAAAAAATCTCAAAACACTGCGAAACCAATGCTAATGAAAAGATAAGTGAAACATAATTTCAAGGGAATCTTTTAAGATTAAATCATGTTTTCCAGTGTATATAGGCTGTATATGACTGTTATTTTTGTTGTCACCTCTCACAATTGCTTCTTGACACTGCAATGTCTCCTGTTGCTACCTCATGCCATGGCAGTGCTTCTGCCATGGCCTCTAGTGCGACTGTCACTTCTTCACTACAGGTGGTGGTGAAGACAGCAGCAAAAGTACCTGTGAGAGTGAGAGGAGAAGTCATGAGTAAAGCAACAGCAGAGACTTCAGCAGGCACCTGATTAATTTGATTGCTTTTTTCAGACAAGAGGTTATTTTTACAATGGTCAATTATACACAAGAAATTATGATAAATCTGTCATCTCAGTTCCTTTCACTTTCCCCTTCTTCACTTCATAATGAGGGAGCTTCTTGAAACCTTGAGAGAGTGCAGCTGGCAGAGAGCTGAGCAATATGTTTCTGGAGAGTAGTTTATTTGCTGAACAGTACACTCTCAGGTCAACTGAAATTCCTAAAATTAATCTAAAAAAGGATAATATTTTAAAATTCAAATATAATTTATTTGAAAAATTATAATTGCAGTTGAATAATGGATTATTTGTGTAATAAGATTTTCAGATAATTTCCTTTTGAAAATTTCTTCAATTGCATTTCTAAAGCAGGCAGCAGAAATAAAATATTATCTGTCTATGTTCATTTTACTTTTTTAGCTGAAAAAAATACGCTCTTTCTTTGAATTGACTTTAAACAAATAACTGAATGCTAATTATTCATTTGGCTCTGTAATGGTTTATGGTTTATGGTTCAGCTGTGACAGAACTATAGTCTAAGGCCCTCAGCTGCAGATGTTCAGTTCCCTCTGCTTTCAAAGATATCCTATGCAACTTTAGACAAATTGTCATAGGGCCAGTTTTCCAAAATGACTTCAGTGATGGAGTAAAACACTGGTTTTCAAAATCCTATTCAGTTATTGTATAATTGACAATGTATCTAAGTTTGTGTCCTGTTTTGCTTTGTTTAGTTTTACACTGATATCCCACAGATACCCATTGTTTTCCCAGGCTGATCTTGACAGCTTTAGTCATGACAATGATGAACATGAAATTGGTGTCATTTGTAAGCTAGGCATTCCTCTTGTACACATTTTCCTTAAAGGTGTTTCTTCTTTCTGCAATAATTTTGCAGTTAGTGTTCACACAAGATGCAATATTCCTTTCCTGAAGTCATTTACATGTTTTTTTACCTCTCTGAAGAATACTTTACTCACTGGGCTATGCCTAAAGGCTACTTTGGACGTGCTGAGGCCCTGCTATCAAAACCATCCACTTATCTTGGAATTCCTGAAGATTCATTAGGCCAAAGAAGGATGTGAAAAACAACTTGGCTCTTCTGTTAATTAATCAGCAGTTTCACTTAGATGGAAGAATCTGGGATTAATTGGCTGATCCAATGACTGTTTCTGAACATAATAGGAAGCAGTTACTGGTGAAAATATATGGACATTTCTTAGTGAAAAACATGGAAACCCAGGTCCTTCCTCTTTTATGTTAGTGGTGGGACATAAGGCACGCTCATCAGCCTTTTCTCTTGGTTTTCTGTTTAGCACGGTATTTTTTTCTGAATCCCTCCCCGAAATACCTGTCTCCATCCTGCGATGGCATAAGGAGCATCAGCGCGTAGCCATGGGCTGCAGATTCCACCAGGCAGCCGGGCACCTCAAAGCCCCAAGTTGGGTTGATGAGTGTGATAATGTTTTTCCTGTGAATTCAACACTTTCCAAAAGGTCACAGTTCTTTTACACATCCATTCTGTTTAACAGAGATTTCCTTGAAATGGCTAAGATCTAAATAAATCCTGCTGATGATCTCCTGAGTTCAAGCCTACTTTTCTGAATCTGTTCTCTCCAAGTAGCATTTAAAAAAAAAAAAAAAAAAGTGTTTGCAAGTCAGTCCTGGGATCCAATTATGGGGAAAAATCAAGAAAAAGAATATTAAATAATATACAACAAAAAATGATATATTAATTGGTTTTCTTATATATCCATATTGAAATGGTTGTATGAAGAAAAAAAATGTTTTAAACAATGACCGATCTCCTCAGCGTGCTTGAATAGTATTCATCACAGCATGGATCAGCACTATGAAAACTTCAAGTCTTCTGTGTACCTTCATTTCAGCCTTTGTTATTTTTTATGAAACGTAGACTCTCCCTAGACTCAACCCATTAAAGAAAATTATGCATGGATTTTCTCCATCCCTTTCAATCAGCTAAGTATGTTCACATCAGTGGTGAAATAGGAAATTAGTTTTATAGTACAGGGTAATGATATAATAATTGTTTCTTATGAGTATATAACCTTGAAAGATATAATAATAGGGGAGGCTGTGTGTTCTTAAAACAAATTTTATGTCAAATTTTTCCTGGCAAACATTACTGTTATCCAATGTAACATAATTCTTCTTTTGTTTAAAAACATTTTCTCATACCATTAGGCATAATTTCCTTAGTCCCCATTAAGACTTTCAGATTATTGCAAGTTTTAAATTTACAGTTCTCACTGAATATTCAATGAGTTTTTCCCTTCAGTGGCATAAGCAAGTTTTATACAAAATAATATTTGTGTGTGCTTTCTCCTGTAAGTTTGTATTTTCATTTCCTTTTGACAGTCTAACATTATTGTTATTATTGTTACTATGATTATTATTATTAAACCCCTACAGTGTATTTTAGAAAAGAGACTAAGTGCAATTTACTTAATGGCAAAGAGGAAAGTCTGAATCACTTATTTATCTACATGTATCTTTTTTCCTAACAAACTGACATTGTATATTTTGATCAAAAGCTTTATTACACTATACATTTACTCTGAATCTTTAAAAGTTATAGCTAAGATTTCCAAGACTAGATTTCCAAGTGGAAAGAACTTCTTTATCTCTTTCATGGTCCTTCAAGACCATGAAAGTACTGTTTTTAAAGTATGAGGGGTGCAAAAAGGCCTGAAAAAATGGATCACCTAATTCACATATGATTTTTTTTGAAAAACCTTTATTATTTGCGTTTCCTGCAATGGATAAAGTGAATGTATTCATACTGTTTGGTAGAATTATTAGTCCTCCCTGTGAAAAGCTGTGTAGCATTTCTCTTCTGTTCATAAAGGTAAGTTCTATTTGAGTCAATCAGAATGGACCAACATGAAAGTGTTACAATTTGCATCTACTTACTTTAGGACTCCGTAACAGTAGAAATAAAAGCTAAAATGGGAGTTTAGAAATCTTGAAATCTTACAGCTCTTGAAATCTTCCCAGAATCTAGATAATTAAGTAGCTTTATCTGCTTATCTTTAGTAGTCCAGGAATTCAGTGAGAATTTAAAAGAAAATTAACCACCCCACAAATACTTAGTTGAATTAATGTATCTATTTAAGGCAAAATTGGCTGTTACAGATGACCATATTAAGTGCTTTTCCTAGTTAGATTCCAGCTGTGCTTAGGTGCAAAAAGACTATGCAGCTTCTTCATGAAATGGGACTCACACATTTGAACAATATAGTACATTGCAGTGAGACAGGGTAGATTATTAACAAGACAGAAATTAGCTTTAATCATATGGTCTGCTCTTTCAAATAAATCTGTTGCAGCTGAGTGAAATTCAGCTTACCGTCAATTTCTGCTGTAATTGTTGGAGATATTGAAATGAGCTAGGATTAAAAGGTTCACTGTCAGTTTCTTCTAAAGCAAGAATAAATTAATCCCCTCTGTCAAAGACAAACTGTGCTATATGATTCTCAACACACGGTTCAATGTGCTTAACTTTCTGGAATGCTGAAAGTGTTAATTACTTTGAACTCTCAATATGAAGCAGGTAATGAAAGCCAGAGGAACAAGAGAGACAAAATGATACACAAACAGAGTGGAGGAATTGTAGCGTTGTCACTGAATTTTGAATTAAGGCCTGAGAAGTTCTGAGCTTCACAACTGATATATCCACAGAACATAAACTGGTTCCCAGCATAGCTCTCACTTTCTCATGGGGCCTTTAACACATATGCTATATTCACATGAAAAGTTTGTACACTTAATTATATCATTCCTGTCAGAGTAGGCTACAGGAAAAAGTTTTCATTCCAGCACTGAAGACATTATTTTCAAACAAGATCTGTGACGGGACTGCACCTGGTGTAAGTGCAGGAGAACACTAGGCATGCTGGATCAAATTATGCAGTATCCCTTTCCCACCAGATCAACTTCCCAGTTCAGCTAAACATACACACTGCTCCATAACTGCCACTAGCCAACTTTTTTGTCAGGTTTTTCAGCAGCTGTAGAAGGAGGCCTTGTATCCCACTGGTCATACCAGGCAAGTGACAGGGACCAGGGTCAGCCACAGCTCAGGGATGGCCAGACGAGCCACAGTGATGAGGCAGGTCTGGGGTGGTGCCAGGACAGCCCAGGCACGGCCAGACACAGGCAGAGCTGCAGCATCGCCTGTTCAGTATTGTCCTTCTCATGGTTGTCCAATACAACTTGTTGCCAAAGGTTATCCTCAGGTGCAAGATATCCTTAAGAAAAATTTCCATAATATTGTTTTTGTTTTGCTATGAGAAAATTTGGTTCCTCTGTTTGGTTGCTTTGAAAGAGTGTCTATTATTTGTTTATTTCCCCAAATTACAGTGCGATGCATAACTTTTGTACCTGCTTTAGACTGCATGTGCAGTTAATCTCTTCTATGAATCTTACTATTTAAACTCCTATGTTGTGTCTATTGCCAATAGCTTTTTAACAGCAAAAAAAGACAAAAAAGTCACTAAAATGGATTTCAGAATTTCAGATGCTGGAGAAGCCAGCTATGGTAAAGCTCCAAAATGATGTCCTAATGCCAGATCTTATTCTATAATTAATAGTAGCCTGTATATTTTGAGGTTATATACTATCACACCTTGCAATAGCTTCTTGCTGGAATAAAGCAGTGAAAATAAACCTAGTGGTTCGGGATTTTTTTTTTTTTTTTTGATACTCCATCAGAAAGACTTCTCCTAATTAAGATTAGAAAACATTAATTAGATGAAAATAATAGCCAACTACCTCCACCAAAAACTCCTGCTGTTTCTTTTTTAAGATTACAGTGAACTGATTTACTTTCCAGGTGTAGGTCCTATGACAATGCTGTTGGTCAAAGCTGAAAGAAAGGAAAATGAAATGTCATTAATATGTTCTTTCTCAGAAGGTTTTTCAGTTTTATTACAAATGTGATTTACATTTTAGATATGTATGAACCCAAGATAGTTTAGCCCAACAAATAGTCTTTTTTTTTTCTGCTGAAGAATATTGTCTTTTTTTTTTTTTTTGCCATAAACTGTTCTGTCATATACTGAACACACAATAATTCTATCAAATTCAAATCAATTTATCAAATGGAAACATAATCCATCAAATACAAATATTCTCAAATGCAAAATGTTGACACTAGTGGGTTTTATTCTTCTGCTTCTTCTGTTCTCAATTGTTCTTGAAATGGTTATTTACATTCCTGCAGTTAAATTAGTCATGTCACAACAGAAAAAAAAATGTGGTAGGTAGTACAATAATAAGAATTCAGAAGTACAACTCAGTGAAATACTAAACGCTTGACTACTCTGGATGAGTAACTGAGAAAAACTAGCATGGGCTGGAAGCAAAACCAGGTTAAAGGTGGCACTGGTAACATCTTTTAAATAATGCTTTGTTTCAGCAGAATAATATATAGTTTCACATGGATTTCAGGAGAAAAAAAAAGTTGTCCAGTTTATTGTTATTGCATAATAAGATGGTATTTTATGATCACACTTTACTCTGTAAATGTGTGTTACAGGGTCTACAACAATTAGGGGCTGACCTGGAGACTGTAAGTATACAAGTAGTTACTGTTTTAAAAGGATTATTAGTTTGCATTTCATGAATCAATGGCCTTAGTTCAGTGAAATTGTCCTGTTCTTTTCTTCCTAGAAGATAGCTGTCACAGAGTTTTGAATGGCAGACAGCTCCTACTCAGAGAAATAAATAAGAAGCTGCTAAACTGCTGCTAAACTAAACCACTGTGCTACCCTTAGGATAGTTACACGTCAGCAAACACACATGCCCTTTCATACGCATCTAAGAAAACATCTTCAATCTTAAGCAAGATCTGTGTTTTCTACTTGCATGATCTTTCCTCATTATAGTACTGCCCAAATGTGATCAACAGTGATCACGTTTGACAACTATCTTGGATTATTAAGGATTCTATTGACTAATGTTAACTACATATGAAGACTACAGCTGGAAATGCTAATCCTTTTAGAAAGAAGAAGTGTGTCTATGCATGTATTATATATAGATGGGTAGACAGATTAATCAGTTTGACTTAAACCAAGAGACATCTATTGCCTCATGTCAAGTAGGTTACATGTAACAGTATTTTTTATGCACCAGCTAATATCTCTAGTACTATTCGAATAGCATGATAGAATCATTTTGCCTAGACCAAGAGATCTCAGGAAAAGGAGATTAGTTCTCTCTCAAATGCAATGTATTCTAATAGCACAGGCAACAAGAACAGCTGCTGCACATAGTCCCCTATTACCAAGCACTGGCACTGTATATGGAATAACTTATTAGAAAGCTTGAACGTCTTTAAGAGTAAAGAGAAAAAGTAAACCATTTAAAATATCCTCTCCTTGGAGTGGTTCTGTAGCCAAGAATGTGAATGAAATGGTTCATGATGGAATAGTTCAATAGCCAAATGTTGTAGTTCATATTTGAACTTCAATAATTCCAGGAGGCGACTTGCTGTGAATGATGGAACGTGTTATAATAATAACAACAAAAACTGCTTCCCTGCAATAGCCTTTTCAGATACAGAATGTGCATGTGAGAAAAGCAGAATTTATTTTAAAAATCAATAAAAATTCATAGGAAAAGATGTCTTTGCAGAATAGCTTGTCACTTCAAAACCCCAGGTAGTAATTATCTTTATAAAGTCTTTCTTTTACAAAGTGTTGCAATTTTAAACAACTTTTTCTTTTTACCCTTGTTTCAAGCAACTTGTATTCATTTTTTTTTGTATTGTGCGTAGTCATTTTGCTTTGTCAAAAATATTTTTTGCTAGTAAGTATTCAGTTGAAAAAAAAGAACACTCTTCCTAATGTCCCTTTTTTCAGTTTCTATTTTAATATATATTAAAACATGGAGCAGGTTTAAGATTTTTGCCAAAATCAGCAAACTCTTCAGTGTACTGCAGGAATCTTCGTACACATTGCAACTCATGTTTCTATGGACTGTATGAAAATAATATTCATCATGACAGCCCATAAAATCATGTGTAACTATTCGTACTACTTACATAACATTGCCATGTTGCACTGCTACAACTCAAATAATAACAATTTTAATGACCAGAAAGACTCATGTGTGTAGCAAAAATCAAACCTCCCCTTTTTTTTCTGATAGGGAAGAAACATAGGAATTCATTTTTACCCTAAAGACAGAGCAGAGTCAATTGAAATTCCTTGAACTAATATCATATGTAATACTGAATCAGGCCTCATATATCTGCTGATGAATCTTTTTAAAGTTCTTAGCTTGTGGATTTGCTTCTTAGGGATTTGCATTTTTTGGTGCAGTTGATTACAAAGTACATCTATAATGCTGCGTAACTGGTGGTAACTGTGAATATAGGCATGTTTTGTTCCCTCACTGAGAAGCAAAAGAGATTTCTCTTAAAGGTGTCCTCCACATACTAAAAGTAACGTTTCAGTGTGTATCTGATTTCAGTGGGTTAATTGGACATATCTGCTTCTGATTTTGCAACTACGTTAGGTCAAAACCTTGTCTTCTTTTGAGAGTCTTTATTAGCACAGCAAAACTTAAAAAGATATAAAATCTATTAATACAGGCTGGAGTTTAGATCTGAAAAAGACATGCCTTTTTTATTCTGTAAATGTCCAGGATACTGAATCATGTTGAAGCTGAAGTTTCAAGAGAGGTAAGAATAAAAAAAAATCTGAACAAATGTAATAGCTAAATCCATTGAAACATTCTCTCTCTCTTTCTTTTTTTATTAAGCTAGAATGCTTTGCTTAAGTCTTATGTATCAAAAGTGTTTCCTTTATTCTAGTTAGATTGCTTAGAAATACAAGGTTGTTTTGAACTAGGAAAAATATTTTATTCATTTTGGAATTTCAAAGCAAATGTTAACAATATCTTTCAAAAGTCTCTAAAACTAAGTTTTGGGTTTTTTTTTTTAATCTTCCTTATTGCAAAAACTTCTTCATTTCAAGGAAGCTTTTTTAACGTAGACACACACACACAAACACATACACACAGAGTATCTCATTAAAAAAAATCATACCAAGTGGATATACTGAAAATATCCCCTGCCTGAAGATTCCTGTAATCTGATTATAGTATGTACTCCCTGGAAATCTTAGTCCATCAGTCTGTGATAAAAGCATTATGCAGATCATATTTCAAGGTACAAAGTTATTTTATAAGTTTTGTGTGTACCACTAACCAGCAGTAGCACACTGATTTAGAAGAAAGCTCTTGTTGACAGGGCTATTCAGTCTTTACTTGTCACTTGACTGATGTTAATATGAAATGAAGACATGAAAAAAAGAACTTGACTTGAGCTCAATAAAAAAGGAATAATGGTTATATTCCTAAAGTGGCAAAAATAGGAGTGAATAAAATATCATAACTTTTTCAAGGAGCTAAATATCACACCTCAAATCATCTCAAAGATTAAAGAGTAATAATTTGCATTTTTTTTACTAATAGTGAAAACTTTATGAACCATATCCCTTTGCTATCCTTAATCATTTGCTTAATCATTACAGAGACCAAATTAGCACATAAAAGCACACAAAAATATGAGTTCTTTTTCTCACTGAAAAAGCATGTAAAATATATAAAATTATACTTATTAAGCTTATTGTAATTTTAAAGAGCAGGTGCAATTTGAATAGCATTTTAGGAAAATATTATTTTGAGTTATGTACTGCTTGCCGAATTTCATTGTGGTGTGATTTTTAATATCAACTACCAAAAAAAAGAGGTTTTAATTGAAATAATGATTTTTCATGAAAGTGCAGAACAGCCTGCAATTCTGGTATCTGTTCCTATTAATGCCTCAGATCAAATGTAGCAAGGTGAGGAAATGTACCCGATGCATTCCTGTAGACATATAATCAATTTTACAACAAAACTTTTCCAGCAGCTTATTCTGTGTACAAACACCACATGAATCAGGAAGGAGTTAATCAGATATGCTTTGGAGCTAATGCTTAGGGCTTAATCTTCTTTTAGGTCTAGTAAGGAAAAAAGAGCTAAAAGAAGCCGAACTTTTCCACCGACTGCAGGCTTAGAGGCGCTGGATGAGCTAGCAAACTAGAATTATTATTACCTTCCTCACCGACTTCTGTGTTCTGATAGGTGGGAATTTTCATTCATCATTGGGGAGCAATTGATTTTCCAGTGTAGGCACTCAACTATGCTACACCTTCCAACTTAAAAAAAATACATTATTGCTGCTATAAATCAGAGGATATGGTTCATAATAGCAATAACCTTCTCAAAATCAGTCATTACTACAGTTAACTACTAGATTGTTTCAGTATCTTTCTTTTTTTACTTGAAAAAGCCAGTTTAAAAAAAATATACAAGCAGTAATCAAATGATTTTATTGAGAAAAATACATTAATACAGATTAATTTATCTTGAATTTACTGCAACTAACAAAATACAGATGCAATTAGCATACGCAGTGCTCTAAGAGAATATATTTTTCCTGCTGAATCTATCTTGTTGCATATCTTCATCCTTCATTATTAGTGATGCCTAGGTGCAAATAGAATAAATCCATGCTATCAAAAAATTGTATGCATCTGGATTATCCACACCACTGCAGGAACATTAGCCAATAAGGTTAATGTAATTTTAGAGACCTTAGGCCAGACTTTCAAAGGCGTTTAGGTGCTTAAAGATGCAGATAGGCTCCTGCTACAATTTTGAAAGAACCTAAGCATCAATTTCCCTCTGGAATCAATGACATTTAGTCTTCTACACGATTTGAAATATCAGTCAGTACTAATTTGCATCTTTAGGTACCTAAATGCTTTAAAAAATCTGATGGCTTATCATTTCCTTCTTCAAGCAGAAAGGTAACAGTAAAATAACATGTCCGTGGCTCCCCCCACGCACCCCAGAAAGTTGTAAACTTCATGAAGATGCGCGTATAGGGTGTTGCAGCTATGTTGTGACAAATACCAATGTGTGTTTGCTTATTCCCCAGCCAATAATGAGGTATATTATGTCTTTTGCTAGGGAGGCAAGTATGAATCACTCTGTACTCTGTGTGCATATAAGCAGGTACTGAGAACTGTAGTGGGTAGTAATTTCACAGAATCACAGAATGGTTGTGGTGGGAAATGACCTCTGGAGATCATCTAGTCCAACCCACCTGATCCAGCAGGGTCAGCTAGACCAGGACTATGCTGGCGGCCATGTCCAGTTGGGTTTTGAATATTGCCAAGGATGGAGACTCCACAGTCTCTCTGGGCAACAGGTTATAGTGTTCAAATACCCTTCCAGTAAAAGAGTTTTTTCTTCTGTTCAAGTGGAATTTGTGCTTTAAAAAAAAAAAATTTATTTTAATACTGAATATGGGGTCATTGATTGTAGACTATGATAACAAATAAAGCAGTCAGTGTCAGTTATGTAAGGAACAGTTTGTGGCCTTAAATGTATCTCAAATGACAGGCAATCATCACATAAATAACTTGAATACATCAAAAACTATCCTATTTAGTCTATTGAATTACAAGCACAGACAGAAAAATCAAATCAACCCCCCCACACACTCAGTATCTTCATGCCCAAATTACTCTACCCATTTATCACTTTCTTTCTGCCCTATCTGATCACAAATATTGAATACTCACTACTCAAACCTAATGCAAATAAAGGTTTTAGAGGTAGATTTGCTCTACTGCTCTGTGTCTGTAGGCAAAATTTAGCCTTAATTACCATTCATTTCACAGCATTTTAAACATCTTTGAAAGATTTCCTTTCTTCTATGGAGATGTTCAGACAGCAAAACAGAGCGGCTGGTGGAAAAAAACCACAACTAGACACCTTAAAATTCCTCTTCTTCCCAAAGCTCAAAGTATTTTTTTGGTCTGCAGTGAAATACTCCTGAAGCTGCAGTTGAAGTACTCTGTATTCTTATAGCATTTTGAACCTTTTTTACCAGGTGGTGATGTTGATGGGATGGAAATCAAGGCATATATTGCAGGAAGAAATAACCATGGTGTTTATTTCCTAGCTAATGTTGGCACTAGGGTGTTGTAAAAAAAAATTAATAAATAGCTCCATTTTCATATACAATATTCTTATAATATAGTCCATTTGCTTTTGTAAACATACCAGAAAGCTTTGGATGACAGGTAATTCACAGCTTCAATATCCTCCACTAATTGAACCAGGATGAAATAGGGAGACCACTAATCAGAACTGATTTCAAATTCTGCTCACCTGAGGGAGGGAAAATGGTATCTTCTCCCAAGAGGAAATACTGAGACTGCATTAAACAGACAAGCCCTGTGATATCCCATGCCTCTCAGGAGAAACAGGAGACTAATAAACTGCAAAGTATTTCCCTGTTGAGTTAGAACACCAGGAAAAAGGAGCAAATTTTAATGAAATGTCTTGACTGCAAATGTGCAAGATAATGGCTACCTTCCCTCAGCACTCAGCTCCATTCTTCTGGCCTTTTTTCTACTGTCAGTAGAGATAGGCTGCTTGCCCGCCTTTCTTCAGTTTGACTCATTTAGTTTCTCTGAGTCAGAGTCCTAGGAAAAAGTCTGATTTTATTTTTGTTTTTGGGAACAAATATTTATTGTTTGGTCTTCATATTTTATTTTATTATAAAGCTGATGTGATTTCTCTGTAGCAAGGTTTCAGAGTCTCTAGGAGAAGTTCTGTATTTATAAATACATAAATATATAATTACAGATATTACTACTTTTAGAATGACTGGACAGGAAATCATACTATGGAGCAGCAGAATGGCTAGTGAAAGCATCCAAAGAGAAGTGCCAGTGAAGTCTGTACCAAACGATTTTTGGAAACAGATGTGGAGTGGTGACACTAAAGGCAAAGAGCAAACCAGAGAGCAGTCAAACTGTGGAAGCAGCTTTGGGACAGTTGGAAGAACAGCATTCAAGCATGCAGAAAGACTGAAAACTCTTGGAAAACAAAACAGAAATTCGCGGGGACCAATTTGCTTATAAAACATGCTCTGTCTTTGACAAATGGAGACTAATAGGTTAGGGACAGAGAATGAAGCCCTGAAAATTGTTCAGAAAGCAGAAAAAGAAAAAGTGACCTAAAACAGAGTGAAGTAAATGTCCTTCCTTGGAGTTTTCTGGCTGAGAAAGGTCATCTTGTTCAGATGAGTATGGCCAAGCCACTATATATCAGCTGATAATATAGCAAAACGAGAACAGATACTTAAACGGCACATATCAGTACTGCATCCTTAGTGCTGGGAAATACTTGGTGGGATTCACCCTGAGACTACCAGATTGAAATTTGGGCTTGGATTCAGTTCAAGATTAAGAAACTTAGATTTATTGACATACAGAAGTATCTGTGTTAGGTACTTAAACTTCCATCATAGTCAATGGGGATCAAGGGCAGAGTTCAGAGGCATAAGTAGGTATCTATTTAGATTTCCTGAAGTATCCAAGCCATGTATCTGGGGCTGACATGTAGAGACAGAATATGACACTAGGCCTGTGGAAGACCAGTGCATCCCAGAATGGCACATGGAGATTAGGTTCCTTTGGGTATTTAAATAGGCAGTTGGACTCTGGCCCCTACCAATGTACTTGCGAGAGTTTAGAAAATGATCCAGCTCAACAACAAATAGGATATACTGGTGCATTTTACCTTTTGCTGTCTAACTTTAAGGGTACAAGTCTCTCATAGGTCAACCAAAACAAGACGTTTTGAATATCATAGTGCAATCAAATCAGCACTGGACATCCATGCTTAGGAGCTCATGGACTTAGCACAAGTTATCTTTCTATTTTAGGGTGAGCCACATCACTTTCTAGACTTCCTTGACTGCATTGGTTAGATTTCCATCAACTATGAGAGTTTATATAGTTAGTTCACATATAGCTATCTACATGTGTCTAACTAAATTTAGGTGTCCTATTCTAGAGCTGTATTTGACCACCCCAACATCTTAGTAATGTTATTGCTTATGCTAAGCACTAGGGAGATTTTCTTTCACGGTGTCACTGGTAGATTATCCTTGCAGATGCCTTTGTAGAGCCTCATGAAAGCATTGCAACTGGCAAGGGAGACTGGACAGGGATCTTCCCTTATGGAGTGCTGCGATGGTAATCATAGAGATAGCTCAGCTAGTGGATACATTTTAACTATGTGGCAACATAATTAGTTTTAAAATGGCCAAAGAAGAAAGGAGTACATGGTTTTTCCACAAGTCAATCTGACCACTCTTTTAGCAGCCAAAAATGGGTGAGTTTTACCCTTCTGAAATAAAATGAATTAAGTTCTAATAAACCATGCATGCACTAGTTTAATAGGCATAATTAAAACACACTGTTTTCTTCTATACATTTTTCTTAGACCTCATTCACCATCTGTCTGAAATGAATGGTCTTACTATGTCCCTTCTCCTAACACTTTGAATGGAATCTCTCAGTTCAATATCCATTTTCTTTAGGGATGTCACTAGCAGTTCAAAAAGAAGTATTTAATTTTGCTTTTCTCTCAAGATTGTTACCAATACTGTTACTTTTTTTTTTTTTACTTATTGTTATCAGTAGACACTCTTACAGTTATTAACTACTAGTTGCAACTTCATGGTATTTGGATGCTTTAGCTTGGACAAAGAACCTTTTGTCCTAAGTCTGTACTTTTGGTCAACATAATCCAGAGAACACGAACTAAGGTTTGGACTGAATTTGTCTGAGTTTACTCTCTACAATATGAACATTTACAGTTACATCAGCTACCCTAGCTTGTTTCTATGGTCGCTAGAGAGATTAGGGCCTGCTTCAACTAATCACACCCTAAAAGTCCCTATTTCTCTCCACTGACTGTGGTGATAGCTTCAGATCTCAATACAATGAGTTCATGAAAATAAATGTGAGGAAATACTTTTCTAGAAATGAAGCAAACCAAAGATGAAAATTTCCTTAGAGAGGTAACATTCTCTATTACTCACAAGAACCATTTAAATTAATTTTCCTGTTTTCACTTAAGATTTCTTTATTATTATTTCAATGACATTTTTTCTAATGCTATTGGTTTAAACTAGATTTCCAGTGTGCAATTAGGAAGCATCTGCTACCTTTGCATGATTTCAGAGACTTTTCTTTGCACAGTTATTTCATAGATTATTTTTTCTAAGAGCTGAAGGAAAGTGATTGGACAACACATGAATAATGTGTTTATTCATGCAACATGAATAAAACCTTGTTCTTTCACTTGTATGAATCCTTCATACTAGGGCTAATTTGCCATTTTTTTCTGTTTAGTACTTAGAGATAAATAAGAAACCAGGTCACAATTACCTGAAGCAAACAGGATGCTCTTCTACTTTCTTTATGAGGAGGAGCTGATTGAAGTACCAGCTGTGTACTAAGGAAAAAGATGGGGTTTTTTTTGCTTTGATTACCCAGCTTTTAATTTTATTCATAAAACAGACATTATTTTTCCTTCCTGACACTGAATTCACATTTAGAAACCGATTCTTTACTCTCTTTGGATGGTCATTCATTTGAGGGCCTTGTAACATGTTGAAAACAGTGATTTTCTGAGAACAAAACAGTCATTCTTGCAGGAGACTTGTATTTACTCATTTTCTGTTAATTCATATGCTTACTTTAAAAACTTCTGCTGATCTACACAATAGATGTTTATGGGGAAATTTCAAAGAAATACATGCAGCTCTAGTCAATTCTTATCAACAGCAGCACTAAAAACATCTAAATGTCCTAAAGCATCCTAAAATGCTTCAACAGACAATTGGAAATGTACCTCTTAAAGAAAAAGAGGCAATTGGAAATATATTTCTTAGAGAAACACAGAGATAGAATTAGCTAAACCATGAAAAAATTAAAGGTTGCTCTTGTGCATGCAAATGTAATACAGAGTGGAGTGACAAATACTCACTCATAACCATCTCACTTTCCCTTCTTAAAACTTATTTGTATTAAAATATGAAGAAACCAGCTGTCTAATGTTGAAATAGGATAGTGAAAAGAGACTCCTGCATAGGCAACCTCTCCCTAGTAATTTCTCAACCACTATGGAGAATATAACTATCCCGACTCTGTCTTGAGTGTCAGCTTGGACCCTTTGCTTGTCTTCATAGCCTTACTATGTGCTAATCATAAAAAAATAGAAAATTGGAACTGAAAGTGACTTGGAGAAATCACATTTTTTCTATCACTGTCTTGTGGATTCTTTCTGAAATCTTTTCACAGCTGCATAAAAAGCTTAAAATTTTCAGTCTGTTATCATCTTCCTGATTACTATCCTGTAGTATAGTAGTCTTGTCCATCAGTCTCGTCTATCAATTTCAGCTTATCTTTCTTACATCTGTTAAGAAAACTCCTTCAGAGATCATTTTCCTAGATTGCTACTTTGACTATATCATCATCCGCTCATCCTCACTTCTTTACTACATCAGCATAAGCTGCTTGTCTCGTCTATTTACCGTCAATAGTTATACACAGTTTAGAGGTTCTCAGGGCAGAGGCTCAGTTCCATTTCTGTGAAGTTCCTAGCATGGGGTGCTCTTCTAAAGTGGTAATCATTATTACTTTTTATATAATAATAATAATAATAATAATAATAATAATTTTTAAATCTATGTTCATAAGAGCTGTGGTACATATGACATTCAGAGAACAGCTAATGATCTCAAAAACAGCTGGACCAAGTCATCTTGCCTTAGGACTGTTGAACAGCTGATGAAATTCTCACTGATGAAATTGCTTCTTATCATATTCCATTGTATTCTTGTGCTTTTTGTCCTACAGGCAAATAGCCTATGTAATTAAACACCACTCTAAGTCTCTTACTTTCACTTTCCAGGTTTATTATAGCTTGCATTAACCTGATCTTAACACAGAAATAAAATGTGAACAGGTTTAAGGCAGCATAAGTGAAACTAAGAATGTTAGTCTAACCTAGCAAATGAGAAATATTTGTAATCTGTCTTTGAGTTAGTTAGTACAGGCTGTATTCAAACTTTATAGACAGCCTGGAGGAAGGTGTGATGAACAATGCTCCAGAAGCAGGTTAGGAGGCAGAAAGAAAATACTTGCCGTATTTCTTTGTTCACTCCCAAGGTGCTTGTGAGGCAAACATTTCATAATGACTTCGTACAGCTGTAGTTTTCTTAGGGGAAGGCTCATCAGACAAAGGAATGTAGAGTAAGTACTGTTTATTTGCTGCAGTTCTTCAGCAATTCCTTGTCCACTGGTTTTAAATACTTTTACACTGAGCCTAGTTCCAAGATCTGAGAGTCTGTGTAATAGGATGAAGAGATTTCTTTCTACTCTGAGCAGGTCATAGAAAAGCATTGCAGCTCATATCGCTGCCACACATTTCAGCCTTGACTTCTAACTGATGTGTTATTTCCAGTTCTGGGCTTCATAAAAAATTTGTATGTAATTTGTCATGACCAGTAGAGATCTGATCTGTATAAGGAGTCAGCAGCTGTGTGGTTCTGACTTCTATCCGTCAAATTCCCACACTGGTACTTGACCAAAGGCCAGAGACAAAAAAGAAAATAATAATAATAAAAAAACAACAACAATAACAAAAAACTCTAAATTGGGGCTGAGTAGCATAACAGTGTAAGCTGATCATTTCTACATCATAAACAGAACTTGAAATCACAAATTATGCCATGATTTCCCTGTCAAAGCAATAATCAAGAAAGCTCTGATTATTGTGTAAGGAAGAAATAGCCAGAAGAAATAGGCTCCAGCAGCAATGTTTACAGTTGAGGAAAAGATACTTTTTTTGTCATCTTTCATCATTCTGTTATGATGTAATTTCATTTATGAATCACTTTATCCCAAGGGACTGAAACTCGGGAAGGGATAAGATTGATCTCAGTCAGTGCCTGTCTGTGAGATCCAGAGGGGAACATCATAGCTGTTTGCAGACCTTCATACAGGAACAGACATAATGGTCATGCTTACCTCTTCATTTTACTACTCCATCAATTTGACTAGGGAAGGGTTTTCAAATCTGGCATTTTTCATTACTAGCAAGAGGTAAATAGATTATATCAATAACTCTCCCTGTCAACTACATAAGTAGGCCTATTTTCAAGAATAAAGGCCAAATTTCTACCTCAGTTACAGCTGTGAATCTGCGCCATGAATTCTATTCCTGGCTTGCTGTTCTTGGCTTTCTATTTCTGTATTATCTTGAAGAAGTCACTTATCTTCTTTGTGCTTTCACGCTTAATAGAATTCTTCTGAGGATAAATCAGTAGTTGGTACATGCTAAGATCTCTATGTGGAAGATCATTGCATAGGAATATTATGATAATTGTTTTTCATCATGAATTAATACAACTTTGCATTCTGACAAGAAACTAAATTTATCAATATTAAATAATACAAAGCATACAGATACTACTCCATAAATGATTAAGAGAAAATTATTGTAGTATGCTTGTCTGGTGGAGTAAAATGCAATAAAGCATTCAAATAAAATATAAAGATAATGGTATACGCAGCTAGCACATGTTTCACTGCTTGAGCTTTGCAAATTCATCTCATTTACTTCTCATTTAGTCCACTGCAGCCAATGGGCAAATATCAATTGGCTTCAACAGAAAAGGCTTTTTGTTTGTTTGTCTTCCAGTATATCTATGTGGTTTGAAGAGCTACAGCACATGTCCTGGAAGCCAGAGAGCCGTAGGACTGGACTGTGGACTGCTGCACCTGGCTAATCACTGCTGCTTCTCAGCTTATCCATCTGAGCACCATCTTGTGCTCCTGCACCTATACCGGAGGGAGCTGAGGTGCCTTCACCAAATTCTTGTGACTGACAGTCACCAATCAGTGTGATCAGTTTTGTATCTGCTAGTAAATAAAAGAGCAAAGAATATTATTTTGAAAATTCTTTATTTTGCTCTGAGCAAAAATATTGAGCTGATAATACATTTTTGCACATGAAGATGAACATTTGATTTATCTTCTGTCCCTGGCAGGCATTAAATACAGCAGTATTTAAAGGCAAGTAGGTCACTAGCAGAAAAGGTGTTATACCTCTGCTGCTTTTGTTGTGATTTATAGCTGTTACATCAAGTCTGCCTTTCCCCTAACCATGCTGTAGAACAGTTCAAAAAACAAACAAACAAACACCACCAAGCCCCAAACAAAACAAAAATAAAAAAAAGCAAAAACCAAGGACTATGTTTATGATCTATTTTGAATACAAAAATTCTGTTGTCTCAATATCCCAGTACTGCTTGAAAAAAAAAAAAAAAAACTAAAATGTGTTTGTGAGTATTTTCTTCACCTCAGACAGTTGATATTTTGCTGAAGATTTTGCCAAATTATTTTTCAACACATTTTAAAGTCTGGTAGTGCAGAGAAGCGTCATTGGTGTGGGTAGGGGGGGAAGCTGCTAAAACAGACTTTCAATGTGCTGGTCAGAATCACAAGAAAACAGTTTTCCACAAGTACTTTCATGCAATGCTCACGAAGCATTATACATAGAGTAGAAATCAAGATCAAGCAGCTGTAAGACAGCTCCAGTTTTCTGGGGATTATTTGCATAATATATTTCAGTGTTAATATTTTTAGTGGGGTTTAGGTGTTTTTACTTCTATGTATTATTAATCTACTTCCATTTAGACCTCACGTCCTACAGATATCCTGCATATTTCTCAGGCTTCCTAACTTTCTGCCTACAAACCTTATCACTGTTTTGCTGGTTACAGGGGTGTTGCAAACTGAAGCACTGTCTTCAGTGGGCTCAGTTAGCATGATTGCTATTCATGTGTGTCAGGGGCAGAAACAGTGGCTCAGCTTTCTCTCAAACTCACACTTTTGAAAGTACTAAGGTCTCTTGTGAAAGGCTACCTTTTATTATCAGATTGGAGGGATGCATATTGGAAAAAGCTGCATCAGTTGTGATATTATTCAGTTGGTCATCTGGATGCTTCTGTGCTCCATGCACAGTCTATGGATTTAGGCTGCCTGCAGATGATAAGCATGTTTGATAAAATGCATTATCATAAATGAGATTTGTTTGCTGGAAGAGAGACATTTATAGATAGGGAATTCCTACTATAAATTCTTCTGTCCTGTGCTTGTATTAATTGATTGTTGGAAGTAAAAAATAGCTTAGGTTGAACTTATTGCTGCATCAACTGTTGGGAAATTGCTTCTTCATTTCTGCAAATACTAAGGGGAAGGGGTGGGCAGTTAAGAGCCAGGAAGAATCATTGCACTCATGATGAGGGTAGAGCAGATAGGTCCTTCACTATGCATGGTGATGCTACAAGACGTTTGAGGACAAAAAGGAGAACAATGAAGGTGTGAATAAAAAAGCTTAGTTTAAATGTGCTAAGGTAGTTTGCTAAGGTAGTTTAGTATTTAGAGAGGAATTTGATCAGGAGTTGTTAACATTTGTTTGCTTTTGCTAAAAGCCTCATTGTCCTTTAATAACACATCTGTTTAGGAACTGAGTTTTCTAAGGGTGAGTTTCCATTTCATTCAAAAGACAGCAGTAGTGTTGGAGAAAACCGGCTAGATAAAATTGTAACTTCATTGAAATTGCAGACAAAAGTACCGTTTCTCTTCTGGGCCAGGATTTCAGCTGTTAGGCCCTCTATCCGGAGGTCTTCCATCAATGCACTAGCCACACTATTTAATTGGAGAGATCTGATGTAAGTTATAGCTGTGCACCTCATTAAAAAGAAAGCAAATAGTCTAATACTCCCCTGAAAATGATATAATCCATTGTTTCTTTAGCTATAATATTCATTTTCGGACACAGCTAATTTAATATCTCAACAGGCTTTTTGTGTGACCTGGGTTGACTGTCTAAAAGTGAAAGTAATATATTGTCATCCAAACTTTCATACTGAATTAATAATGCATTGAAAACTAATTTTATATGAAGCCAATTCAAAAATCCACCTTTAATATTTAATTTGTAGTGATCAATCTCATCACTATTTTTCAGAGATGTGCCAGGTTCTAAAACAAGACAGTTATGTGGAGTTCTCATTAACCTTAAACCAGATCAGAAACAGTCCATTTATCACTTAAAAGGCTGTACCCCTGAGGAAAAAATGATGAAGGTGACATTTGTTTTTGTGTACTGGGAGTATTTACTGAACTGAAACAGCAGCTTGAAGAAATAGATACATAAAAGTATGGGTCAGACAAAATATTGCAGTAACTTATATGACTTTAACTTCCAGTATAGCAACAGAATGACATGTCTGTGTGTTCACATGTCTTTCCTAGAGCAGCCCCTTGCAACTTCTCTTCTCCTATCCCAAATGTTCCCAAATCCCCAGTGCTATTCTGCCTTTTTATTCCGTCCTAAAGAAATACGACTTTTGTAAAGGGTTGTTAATTGTTTCTCTTGTAATTAGTTGTCTCATACATACATATTTATTAGAAAAGAATGGCTGGAAAATATTATGATTCCCTGAAGTCTGTATTAGATTGTAAAGGAATTTATTTGTATATACAATATGTGATGTAAAAAGGGTTGTATTTTTTTAACATCTCCTTTAGGCATGATTTTAAATTTTTCAAGCAGATTGATCTATCTACATGACTAAGTGCTCAGGCATGTAAATACCTGTGACGTGAGCTGAATTCCTCTGCTGTGTTTCTATACTGGAACTCAACAACCTCAGCTAATAAAGACTGATGGCAAAGTCAAAATTTCTGATTCACCTAATGAGCTTATTGGTGCATTTAAAACAATTCAGCTGGCAAACTTTTTTAACATATGTATCAGGATATTCCCATTCGCAAACAGCAATTCTGATGTTTACATTAGCAATAAACATTCTTTAAATATATGGGTTTCATTTTGCAACTTTTTTCATTTGCTTGAATGAGTCTTTTTTATTATTATTATTTTTTTTTTTTTTTTGCTTAAAATGCTTTGTTTGCTTAAAAGGAGAAAACAGGGGTAAAGCATAGGTTTAAAGATGTAACTATTTAAATAAATCTAAAAGTTCGTTATATTATCTTTATGTGATTCTTAGTAGTGGGTTTATTAATTATGCAAAAATTGAGATTCATCCTTTGTATGCTTAACGAAAGAACAGAGCAAGAGTTGAACGCCTACTGCTTTCTTCTGCTTCAGTGTTACTAGAACTGGTTTTGCACAATCACTGCAGAAATCTACCCAGAAACAGTTGGAGTGTCAGGTGTGGTCAAAACCTTTATCATATAGGTGTGTGATAAAGTGTTGAGTCCCTGACAAAGTTTTTTTCTGGACTGTTACAGACACGATGATTCTGAGCAATAACCTCTTTGGCAAACCATTATGGCTGGGTGGAAAGATGGAGGAAGAACCACTTATGGAAATGATCAAAGATAGTAGGACGCCCAGAATAGAGAAGAACTGGGCAGCCAACTGCTTTCAGAAGCGAGAGATTAACAGAAAACTCTGCAGTAGGGATCAAAGCATTTGCTTCTCTAAACAGTAGTTGCCCATGTGATAACTACGTGTCCAGCCTCCCATTACAGTCAACAGAGATCCAGACTTAAGAGACTTAGATTCAGCTGCACAAATGTAGGGACTCAGTTCATGTGATGGAAGATAGGCAGCAAGTCACATTTCAGATGCTTTATGGTATCTGGGTCATCAGAGCAGACAGATATGACACAGGACCACAGGGAAATCTGGGTCAGCCTTCTAGACTGGCAGCTGAAGGCCAGGCAGGATATCTGTTTGTTTAACTCAGACTGATTTATCCGCTTTGGATTTGCAAAGTTCACCCTCCTACTCCACATTAAAGGCATAATGAATGTTTAAAAGTTGTCATTTTTACAAAAAAAGGAAGCAAAACAGGTGATTTTCTATGAGTTTGGTGCCCTGAGTTTCTGTCAGATTCAGTTCTGGGGTTTAGACTTTGAAATTGTAAAAAACAATGGATTCCACAGGCTATGAAAGATCTGGAAGTATGAACATAATTTGCAGAATAATGAAGCTTTGCTAATCTGAAGTGAAAGAAACTTTACCTGCTTTTTAATACCCTGCTCAACAATTTAAACACTCATTTCAATGGGAGACACTTATCTTTCTTACCTTTGGAACTAATTCTGTTCAATCCTATTCCTACGCAGACAAAAAGCAACACCCTCTGATGGTCGGTGGGAATAGGCCTACGATATCATTGACTTATTTGTATTCCCACATCAGATCAGTAACAGTCTCCATCTTGTCATGGAATTTAATTCTGGAATCTGAATTTAAAATTAAAGCCAAAAAAGTCTCAGAACATCCTTCCAGGATTTTTGAAAGCTTATTCAGGGCTTGGTTGGTCTTATTGTTTTGAAACAATGTATGGTCACACTGCCAGGCTTCTTTCTACCTTTGAAAATCTTTAAAGAGTAAATCTCTTGAATGTAATTATTTACCTTTTGATTTACAATAATTCAAATAATCATACAGAAGCACAACTATGAAAGCAATGATGAATTTTTAAGCTGCAAAAGGAAAGATGCAGACGTACAATTATTCACAAGGAAAATTTCAAAAGAATACTGAAAAATGAAAAATGCAATGTAAGGGTTTTCTGAGGATGAGAGAGAAGAGATCTCAGCTACATTTTCAACTAGAGAGAATGCTATGGGGCACAAATTTTAGAAGAGGTGGTTTAATAACCATGTAACAAACAAAATTGAGAACAGCTTACTACTCTCTTTGATTTGTTCACCTATTACACCTGCAGTTCAAAAGTAAGGGTCAGGCTTTGCTTTGTATTTATGGATATACGAGAAAAAGTCTCTGCCCAAAGAATTTACAGTTCCAGGAAGATGACTGAGGGCAGACACTGGTTGTTTTGATTCTTTCGAAGTATAATATTTGGACTTAGAAATTGTGCTTTCTTTTACAATATCACATCATCTAGCATGTGATATGTTTTGGCAAAAATGTAGAAAACCAAAAAAGAAATTCACATTGCTGTATGGAAAAGATCCTCTTGAAACTGTAACTTGCAGCCATTCCTCTCTATTCTGAAATGCCAGCTTTCAGCTGTTAACCATTCCCAGTGAGAATGAGAAAAGGAAATACTGCTGTTTTCTTTGCAGATCCAGTGACAGTACATACAAAATTGAGTGCACACTGTATTTAAGTAGCTCTCAAAGTTAGCCATAATTTGGATTGTGATTTTTCTTGTTTTGATTTTTTTTTTAATGAGGGACTCAGTCAGTGCTTCCTTTCTTCAGCTTCATGCCTGGGTCGCAGCTTATTTCTCTGTGTATGCATAGAGCTGCACATTTTGAGCATATGTGCATATACATATCTATATGTATATATCTACAGATATACGTGTCTCTGTGTGTGTTCATATGTATCTTTGTGTGTGTGTATTTGAAAGCCTGGCTCTGACCTCTTTCCTATATTACTGACGCCCAAACCTAAGCAGTTTGCATTTCTTCCCCTTTAATAATTCCCCTTCACTGCTTGAAGAAATCTGTTTGACATTTTACCATGGTGATGAATAGCCATGTGCTGACTGCAATCAGAGGTGTGATTGCAGCAATGAGAAGCTAGATTTGAGCTAGCTCAGGCACCAGTTGCAGTGGGAACACGACAGCACAGGTTATATAAGCTCACCCCAAACCTCCCTACGGAAGGGACTGGCTGTGTGGGACACCATGGCTTCAGCTGCTGTGGGGACTTGAACGAACCAGATCAGAGTCGGCTGGAGAACCAGTACAGAGGCAGCACAGTTCCTTTGGCCAAATGCGTTAACATGGCCTCTGTCTTGTTCGCTAAAGCGGCAGAGTGGAAGCCGAGCAATAGGCACTGCGCTGAAGTCGCTGCTGCTGCTCTTTTTGCTGCTGTAGCTGGAAGCAGAACTTAACGATGTTTTTTTTCAGAAGGAAATGCACCGCAATGCATGCGGTGTGGCTTGCCTGTTTACCTTGCTCACCCTCTCCTTTCCTCAAATAAATATTTGCATATAAATTGCTTTGAAGAATATATTACCAACTAAGGATGGTGGAAAAAAAAAAAGAAATCTGAATGAATTGTAAACCCACCTGAAGTTTCCAGGCTTTGAAATTTGCTCATAAAATGGAATCTCTCCACAAAATGCAGCTTCTTTAAGCTGCCAGCACTCCTGCATTTCAAGATGCTGTCACTGCTGGAGGAATAAGATACCACCGAAGGGAGCATGGTTAGTAAGTTAGGGAGAAGTTCATAACCTCATGCTGACTCGGAAGTTCACTATTTATAAATGTAGTAGTTACTGAAGGGTTGGGGCCAATCTGATGTGATTTTAAAAACTTTGGAGTGGAAAGGCAGCATGAAGCAGCAAAAGGCTGAGGAAAGAAATGAAACTAGGTTTGGAAAGAATCAGCTAAGGAGGAACAGCCTGAGGGGAAGATGACCCTCTTCGGGCAAACAGTGCAGAGGCAAAAGCAGAGCTGTGGACAGGCACGTTTAAACACGCTGTTTCTCCAAGCAACTGTTTCCAGACCTTGATCATCTTTTCGTAAATTAGGGAAAGTCAGCAGTAACTGTTAAATGATCTGTTAGCAGAGATGTTCTAGAGCGAGACAGAGAGAAGCAATTCCAGAGTGTCCTCCACAGGCTCTGTCCAGGCAATCAGTGCCGAAAGCAATAGAAGGAACACTGGGATTAACAGCAGCAATGAAAAATGCATGATTTACAAAAACAGAAGTTGGAAAGAGCAGAAGGACTGCCTACTTTAGAGTGACATGCAAGTTACTGTTTTTCATTTCATAGTACTACATGGCAGAACTCACAATCCCATTTAAAAAAAACCCACAGGTCTAAAAAATATAAATAAAAAATTATTTGTTGTCTTTGCTGCTTGTGCATCTTCTTGAGGTCTTAGGATGCACTTGAACATCCACACTGCAGTATTGGTTCACTGAAAGACCTGAAAAGTTTTCTTTAAAGGAAATACAAACATCTTCCCTAATTATATATGCTCAAGAATTTGGACTTTAAATAGGAAATATTCTGCCATTGTGAGACTCAAGATAAAAACTTGGAACACCCGTTATTTTCTATTAAACCAGAAGAAAACGAAGTTGTGTTAGCTAGATAACTACAGCTCTGTTAGCCCAGCAGTAATCCTAAGGTTAGTAGCCAAATGGCTTTTGGAAGTCTTGACTACGAAAGATTTAAAGGCAAATAGAACAATGAATGACAATCAACTTGTGGAAGATGTATCTTGCCAATCTTATCTACTTTTTTCATTTGCTTGTTTTCTAAAGAGATTAAAGATTGATTGGAAAAGATGATAGTGTTGATATGCTGTAGTGAGAACTCTGCAGGGCACTTGGTTTGGGACCACAGGATGCTTTGGTTAAGGAAGTTAAATGATGTATATTCTGAGTGGCAATTATCTCATGGTACATCAATTTCAAATTTAAATTCTCAACAAAAAATTGTTAGGCAAGAAGATTTCTGGATGAGTGCTTCAGGGACTGACTATATTTGCCTGACCATTTTTATAAATAAGTTGGGAAAATCGCAACGTATGCATTAATACGAAGAAACACCATGACTAGGAAGCATTAGGTCATTCTTGTGGAAGATGCTTTCTGAGAAGTGGTTTCTTTCACAGGAATGTGTTGGGGGGGATGACAAGTCTTACTGAGAAATGCTCCCAGCTGTGCAACAGTTAAGCTCCCTAACTCTTTCTTCTCTCCACATCCTGGTCAGTATCTTGGAGTCCTAAAGCAAATTAGGTATAAATTCTTTTTGACCAGGGACTTCTGTTATGAAAGACCTTTTGTGTTAATTTGAGTAAATAAGCAAACACAGACTGGCACAAATGTGATCATGTCTTAGTACAACATTAAACGGACAAGGTGCAGAATTTTGATCATAATTTGCTTAGTTGACATGGCAAGCACACTTGGAGATTTGTGAAAAGAGCTGGATACAGACTAAATGAATATGAATTGGGGAGATCACGCAAAAAGGAAAGAACCAGAAGACAGCACTGAATACGTTGTGATCAGGTGGCTGTGCAGAGCAAACTTAATCAAAACCTATCAGAATTCCCTTTCAGTTAGTGGGTTTTGTTTATGCTTTCTTATTCTGTCAAGCAGTCCATTGTAGCAGGGAAGAAAGGAATAGTTTTGCTGTTTGTTTTTGAGACACTTTTTCTATTTTGACAAGACAGTCAAAGACAGATTCAAAGACAAAACAAGAGACAATAGCATAGATGTAGGATGTAAGAGGACATATACCTTTTTGTTTATATTCTTACGGCATAGGCTGGAATATTATCAGGCACTGACAAGAAGTTAGCAACAGATTTTGCTTTTGCACTTTTGCTCCTCCTTTATTTTCCTTAACCTGAGACACCTTCTGGGCTGGTCAGGCCTTGCTTCTTTCTGTTAGAATCCTTCTTATCCTGTGCTGCTAGGGAAATAAGGGACAATGAAAAATGGAAAAATGGAGATTTTTTTTTTCTTAATGGTAGTGGCAGAAAAGAGCAGAAAAGAATTCACAGGTAGCGTGAGAACAAAATGGATGTCATAGGGCTCTGGACAGAGTTTTAATTAGTGCAACACTATCATTTGCTGCACATTTTTAATTCTGACTGAGCACCAAACTCTTGGTGTCATGGTGGGCTTTGACTAATAGCCACAAATCCAGAATTTGTGGGAAAAGCAGAGGCCTAGCAGCCTCTCGGGAACATTTTTCCCAAATTTTCTTAATGTCCCACCCATACCTAACTACCTTTTTAGCAAACCATTTAAGAGGTGCTGGATAGAATAATCTTTTCCATTAGAGTATTTTCCATTAACTGTATCTATGTTTAAGCAGACCAATTTTTGTCCATTGAGTTCTGACCTAACCTTTTGCCAGACATGACCCTAAGTCAATTGTCTGTTTAAACCTGTAAGCCTTTGTGCTGACTAATTTAATTGATTGCCTTTCTTTTGTGTCATCTCTACATCCATTGTTGCAATGCTGTAGAATATTTTATATGAGAACATTCATAGGCTTTTGTTCACCTTCTCCCTCTTCCCATGTTAAACTAATGTATTGAGATAGGCTTGGTTGGTCTCCATTAGTAAAAGAGACTTCTGTATCCTGTGCAAGAATAACTCCCTGGCCCTCAGTATTACTGTGGTTGTACCTTGCTGGCAGGAAGGAGGAGACTATCCACACTGAAGTGCTACATGAGATGCTGCATAATGAAAATGCAGCAAATACTTTTGATTTAAAAGCTGACTTCATGGAAATGAAAATGACAGGAGGTGTCCTGTTATGTAAAATCCTCTTAGCATTTGAAATGTCAGTCTTAGTTGTGCTGATAAAACTGTGCATAAAGTAGATTGTCACCAAAGACTTCTAACGAGGGCATTCAGCAAGAATCACACTTTGGGAGTGGGTTTCTGCAGTGTGTTGATGCCAAGGTCCAATATTAGGAGGGCAGTTGCACCACTGGGAGATGTTATTCTTCAGATAAAATACTAAAATGATGTCCCATCTGCTTATTTCTAGCATCACTTTGAGATGATAAAGACCTCATGATACAAGCTGGAAAGAAGAGGTGGTGGAATGGAGAATGGGGAATAGGGAATAACTCTGCTTCCAGCTGGCAAAATCATCTTTTGTTAAATATTATCACCACAAATTAATTGGCAATGTTACATGACTATACAGCATGCAAGATGTTGTGCAAGGCTGAATGGTGACCATTCTGGTCTGTCTAATAGTATCACACTAAAGCTGTTCACTTGCAAAGTTACCCATGAAAAGGAAAAAGAAAAGTATGGATGTATTTGCATATTTACAACTTTCTTTGAATACACTTTTGCTTTTTTTATGCTGAATTCTAAATAAAATCAGTCAGAGTTAAAGAAGGGTGAGAGGTTTTGAAGACAGGCTGTGTATTTAAATGCCTAACATTGGATTTCTGTGACTAGCACTGGACAGACATTTGGGGCAATATTACTATTTCAAATGTGACCTAAAAGCTGTGTTTATGCCATCAGTCTTTTTAATACATCTCAGTAAAATGGTGCAGATTCAACACGTGAGCTGTTTCCCTCAAGTAATACCTCAAGTAACTGCAACGAGGATATAATTAATCACAGTGGCAAAACATTCCCTCTGTGGATCATCCAGGACTTGATTATCTAGCACCTAAAACTCGTCAGACTATAGCATCTGTCTGTAGACCCACTGCAGTGGGTAAGTGCTGAGATAGCATGGCCATGCTCCCTGCACCGTTGTCATGTAGGCACAAACTCTGAGCTGGTTATCAAGGATATCCAAATATTCTGCCTGGAGAGGCACATACTCCCTTTCAACTCCTATGTGAGCAAAGTGACATTCTCTGTCTCAAATTTCTGGGAGGCAGAAGGAGAGAAGAGAGAACATGTAGCAGATATTGTGAGGAGATTGCAACAGAATCAGGGGACATGGGGGTAGACAGAGAAGTTATAGTAAACAAAGGAAGACAGAAAATAGGAAGAAATTGCAATAGGTAGGAGGCAGAAGAACAGCTAGAAGTTGTGATAGGATATTTTCTGAAGCAATAATTGTTAATTCATGGTGTTCTTCTGTTGGAACTCAAAGTGAGAGTTGAAAGTTGGTAGTGATCCTCTATTTTAATTTGTTTAGCAACATCACTTTTAGTTTCCTGCTCGTAAAACACTAGGAGGCTAAAGAAAAGCTGCATTAAAAATAAGATAAGATTTCTTGTTTAATTATAAGCTTTTACAGATTTGTGGGGGTTAAAGACAGGCTTTTAATATTTCTTTATGTACATTTGAGGTGAGTCTTGACAATGTTGTTATTATATCTATATACTAGCTACCTATATATAGTATATGCATAAAATTGCATGTAGTACAATGAAGATAGTGAAAGTTAAATACATAAAGGTCTAAATATTGATGCAATAATCATTACTATAAACCACTGTTTATTATAATTTCAGGTTATTAATTGCATGTCTTTGCTTTTGCTAAACTTTAAGGAACGTTCACAGATACGCTTTGTATGAAGAACATACACAGCTGCAATAGTAATAATTTTTTAAGGAAATTCCAAGGAAATAATAAGAGTTTTGAGAAAGAATAAGTGTTTAACCATAAAAATATGCTTATTTCTTCAGTTAATTTGTATCTTGACTTAACTATGATTTTATAAATCCTATCTTTCTTTAATACTCCTTATCATTTTCCTTTACATTATACCATGAAAGCAATATATGGGTCAGTTATTGATCTGTGTTTTACATAGGTTATTTGAAAGGAGTCATTTAATTGCAGATCATAAATGGACTACAAATATGAGTTTGTAGATCCATGAAACAGTATTTATGTGTCAACCACTTTCTGAACAAGAAAAATCACTACAAATACTAATCAACACAAACAAAGAATAACAACAAAATCCACCATCTTCTTTAGGTCTAAAGTGACCAACAAATACTGCTTTAATCTAGGAAACATTCAAATTTTAAAAGATTGTTTTAGAAACTGAAGGACATTATTACTTTAATATAGACATGAGATACATTTCAACAAATCTAAAGCAAAAATTCATCTTCTGCTCAATCCTAGTAAAATTATATCAGTATTTGGGAAAAAGTATCAAATTCATGAATGTGTTGATTCTATCTTTAGATTCTGAACTATTTAGAGTGATAATTATCAGCAGGCATATAAAGAAATATAACCACAAACTTGAAGAACTACAATTTTTCTGCACATGCACTAGCAGATTCCATATTCAAAATATCACCATAAGCCATGAAATATAAATATCAGCTGACAGCTGAACCTATCCAAACATTAGAATTGTGAAATAAAAGACTGTGTTTTGTGAATTAAGAAATTCAGTGTTTATGTGTATGTTTTCTTTATAAGTAGTTGTTTTCTTACACAATTTTTCTTGGAATTCATCTCACCCAACTTTAAATGCTGACAGGGTAGTGCATCGGTGCCTGAATTACTCATCTGCACTCTTTTTATGATCATTGGAGAGGAGTGGGCATTGCAAGACATGATTAATCCTACTTATCTGAACCCCTGGATTCTGATTACTTTGTTCTCCAGAAATTCTTTCTTTTCTTCAAGGACTAAAAGGGGAGTCTGCAATGACTAGTGAAGATGTGAATGTCTATCCTATAGATATGTAAATGTAGGTAAGAATAAACCCAAATTTATGCTCTCAGTATTAAAACTTCAGCCTATTATTTAATGTCTATAAGAAAGTAAATATCATTACTAAGGTAGCTAGGAATAAGAGTCCATAACAATAAGGTCAAGAATAGCCTACCAGCTCAACACTGCTGGTGAAATATGATGAGCAGGAAAGGACTTTATTCCCTCACTACGCAGAAACAGCTTAGTGCAGTTAATTACAATACCAGAGTATTTTTACAGTTCATTGACTTCATAGCATCATTGATTTAATGGCTGACAGGAACTTTTACAGCAAATTAACTTAATCTAACTGAATTACATTGCAGGAATCATAGAATTTCCATCAGTAATTTGTGCATCAGGCCCACAATTTGTGTGAACTCCACACCTCCTGGAAAACCTATCCAGATCACTCACATAATAGACAGATTTTCAAATCACAAAACCACATTCAATTTTCAGTGATGTTACTGTTGAGTATACCTAAAAACTGGATTCACCATCTAAAAGGTACAAAAGAAAACACAGAAACAGACTCTACTCAGAGGTGTGCAGTGAAAAGACGTGAAGCAATGGTTACTAGTTGCAGTAAATTCCAATTGGGTATTAGAAAAAAAAAAAATCTCTGCATAAGTGGGTAAGCACTTGAACAGTCTGCTCAGCAAGGCCGTGAAATCGCCATCCTTGGAGGCTTTCAAAATTTGACTGAAAAAGGACTTGAGCAAACTGATCTAACTTGGAAATTAGCCCTGCTTTGAGCAGGACATCAGATGAGACGACCTCTAGAAGTCCCTAAATTATTGTATGAATCTGTCATTTTAAGATCTGTATCTTGTTCTGAATTCATGTATTTTCCAACCACTGGCTATTCTAGTGGGTTAAAACTCTACCTTCTATCAGAATTATAGTTTTCCTTTTTTATATATATACATATATATATATATATGAACTTGTACACTGTTATTTTATCATCTCATCTTGGATACAGTTCTTTATTTTCCAGACCTTGAGTTGCCCTTGAAATTCTTCCTGTACCATTTCTAATTTTTCAACATTCTTTTTCAAGATAGTCACCAAAAATACCTAAGTATTGCAATAAAGATCTCACAAGTGCTGTACACAAATACAGCCTCCTTGCTTCTGTTTGATATTTTTCTACTTACGCATCTCAAAAACATGTTCACCTACTTAGCTATAGTGTTGCTCTGGGAGCTTGTGTTCACTTAATTAGCTACTATTTCCTCTAAGTCCTTCAATGTCACTGAACACCAGGACACCATTTCCCATCCTGCAAGTGTGACCTACATATTTTGTTCCTTTATGTATGCCCTTTCATTTGGCTGTGTTAAAACACATGCTGCTCAAAGAAAAATAATTTTATCAAGCAATCTAAGTTAGCACAGTTGTTTTTTCCCCATTATTTATCACTCACTAATTATTCATTCTCAGCAAATTTGACCTGATCATTGATAAAGAGGTGGAAAAGCAAGAACTAACCTTTCAGAGACACCTGCTTAAGTACCCTGCTGTATGATGATACTTCATTTGTAATTACTTTCTGAAACGTTTTTGGTGGCTGATATTTAAACAGTTGATTTTGTATAGTAATATTTTCATTAGAATTTAATGAAAGACAAAGATAATTGCTTTACAGAAGTTTAATTGTATTATGCCAATGCAGTTATCAACTGCAGTTATCAACTAAACTTATACTGTTATAAAAAGACATTGCATTTGTTTGACAGGGTACATTTTCCATAAAACCCTGTTGACTGCCATTTAAAACTCCACAGATTGAATCCCTCGTCATGGTGCCATCACTGTCAAACAAACTAGCTTAATCATCCTATTTATCCTGTTTGAATATTGTTAGAGGAAGGTACATAGAAAAAAACAATATCTGATGGAGCCTTTTGTCAGTGTTATCTAAGTTAAAATATGAAAACATTATTCACATAATCATGAAGCGTCTTTGAACTATTCTGATACTATGAACAAATGAGATAAACATTTTCTTTCACATCCCAAAAAACAGTGACTGCATAAGCACATCACTATAATGGTAATGTTATTTACCTTTTCTGTCCTCCTGCTCTTTGCCATTCATTCATGCATGGTGATAAGGAACATGTAAAGACCATAATCCTTCACATTTTCTGAAGACAAGTAGCAAAATTTATTTAGTTTAAAATATAAATAATACCCAAATTATGTATGCTTAGAATATTTGCCTTGAAAAAGAGAAATATTTCTTTGACATTGTCACTCATTTTCTAGATTACTGAGACTGGGCTGAGTGACTTCTTCATTCTTGGGGACAAAGAGACAGCCTATCCTTCCCTTGACTTATTGGTAAAACATTTCCATACTTGCTAACATTTAAAAATCAAAAAGCAGAAAATTACTTCTGTGGTGCAGTGCCTTGTATTTCTCTCTGGGATTATTTGGATCTGTGAGCTAAAGTCATGTTAGACTTGTGGTGGTACATGCATAAATCAACTGCGCAGAATGTGTCTTGGTCTCATCCTTCTCTTGTTCATGCAGTGTAAAGTAGCTCTGCGCATGCCCAGGAGCTGTTTGATTTTTGGAGGTCCAGCAGCCTGACCAGGCTACTGGTAATCTGAAAATTCCTAAAAAAAAGGGATAGGCTACCAACAAAAATGACAGAGAGAGCTTGCATTTTCAGTTATGGATTTATGGTTTCCCTGAGTTCTTCCTTGTTCCATGCACAAAATGAATTTTGTTGCTTAGTTAATATATAATATCAGTTAAGTCACACATTGTAACTTTTACAGGGCTTTTCCAAACTCCCTGCATTCTCTGTTTGTAAACACCTCTGAAAATCAGAGGATGCTGAAACAGAATGGACTGAACATCATAATAAGTCAAACAGAAAAGCACCAGCCAGCCCAACAACCAAGATCGGAGTTTGACAGATTATAGCGAAGGGTATGAGCAAGTTCCCTCCATTCTTGACAAAGGCAGGCCTTTAATGGGGCATGGTGTCAGTATCAAACTAGGAACATAAAAGGAAGCATTCTAATTAACTACTTATAAATGTGGACATTCATTCATATCTAGCTATTTTATTCCTTTTAGTTCAGTGTAACTTGAGAAAAATGACTGAACTAAGAGCATAAAGGTTTCCTGATGCTGCATTTCAGTAAAGGACTAATTTGGATAAATTACTGAGCTGGTGGTGTATTAGGACACAACCAAACTGGGAAGCAGCTGACTGACATCCTGAGAAGTCATGTAATAGCACATCTTAGGCTCAAGCATCTGCCAGATGCATTATCCCATAGTCTGATGAAGTTGACGCTGCTGAGAAGATGGGCAGAACATGCAGCAGAAAATCATACTGGGTATTGCAAGAAATCTACTTGACATTTCAATAGAAAACTTGCTAAAATTTCCCCAGTTATGCAGATTTATTTATTTATTTATTTATTTATTTTCAGGGAATTAGCCTTATTTGACTGAAGATATAATATTGAAACTTTTCGGCCAGCATAGTAAATAATCATTAAAAGGCAATATCTAAATAGTTCTACCAGTAAGCCTGGTAGCCAAGGGACAAATCTGAACACATTACAGTGCTGTCTTTAGCTGGCATTAATTTTATATCTTTCACTACTGCATAAGACATGGTTCTGGCCTAGAGATAGTCATAATATAAACAGACTAGCATAGCATTTGAAAATAATGCCCTGTTCTGAGTTAGATACTTTACTGGAGTGATTTCTGTGAATATGCCTATTTTAGACCAACTAATAATCTAGAGTCAGTAAAATGTTTCAAAGGTAAAATACTACTTAAGTGTTCAGTATACGCAAAAACCATTAAACTGTTAAATGCCAAGAAAGGGTCCCACTGAGCAGAGGGATAAGAAAGAAAAGCTGTAGCAGAATCTGACTTTTTTCTGGAGAAGAAACAGCATGGTTTGCTCAAGCAAGAGGAATTTTAGATTTTAATTTCAAAGGTGCAAGCCAGGATTGTGCTGTTCTGCTACTAAAATGTATTCGATTCCAAGCCGGTCTGCAGGAACTGCACATTTGTAAATAAAAGGAGATTAAGGTAATTTACAACTCTCTTGTCTGCTGCCTGCTAATTTTTCTTTCAAAAGGAATAGCAGCACTTCAGGGATCCGAGTGCACTAACCACTTGGATGAAGTGAGGCCCCAGTAAATAATATAAGTGGACCTTATCACACCTTTTCATACTAATCTGGTAATTGGATTGATCTGCTTCTGCTTCACAGTGACAAGGAAGCTAATGCTTGCTCAGATTAGAGTTTCTTTGAGTTACCTTTTTAATCAAGAGGAGGATCCAGATTGCTAGAGCCTTAATATTTTCAACAGACACTCTTCTTTTATTAGTAAGAAAGCCTGGGATGCTTCTGACCACATGTAAATATCTGTATCTGAGTCGAGCACCCTAAGCCCCTTGTATAGCAGAGAAGAATTAGTTTTTTAGCAGGCAGTTCACTTCATACATAGCATAATAATATAAATTGTGCCCTAAAATCACTTGTTTTTCTCTGTGAATGGTAAAATAGGATGACTAGCTCAAGTGTACCTATCTAAACTGTGGATACCCAGAATAACACTTGTATGCCTGAATATAGCTCTCTAGTGCCATTTAAGGTGCCTTACGGTACCTAAACATCTACTCAAGGCTCACAAATAGGACATAGGACCAGTGGGAGGTTCATGCCATTCTGTCGTGGTGGCTGGAGGCTGTAATAGGAATGTAAATGAATGTAAAGTGTCTATAAAATCCCCAGCTGACTGCAGTTACACAGCTGACTTGCACCCTTAAATGGGATGAATCCCATGCAGGTGATGGTATATATCATATTTTCTGTAATTCTCTACTCTCCTTTCTTTAGCATTTCATAGCTCCAGTCACCTTTAAAATCACATGACTGAAAAAACACTGATAAAATAATAGTAGTATGTAAATAATATATATTACTGTGGCATAGCATATTAACAGAGCTGTAGTGTTACTTTGCAAAAATATGATTTTCTCAGTGAAATAAACCATTGAGCCTTGGAGTTTATTCACTATTTATGTCTGCTCAAAAGAGTGCAATGTTACTATTATCTCTTCCTTATGAATGCTGTATGTAATTCTGTGTGACACTAACACAAACTATGGGAGAAATATTTTGCTTTTCCACAGGGACGTACCAGCTACTGAACAACTGAAACAATAGGAAGTAATCTACATTCGACAGTTCTTGTTTATTGTTCAGCCTATTGAATAAATGAACACATCTCTTAAAAGCTGTTAAAAGATTAATCACCTTTAGGATGCACAAGACAATACTAGTTTCAGTACTATGCATTCCTTTGGCATAGAGTTACTGTATAATGTTTAAAGGCAGCTGTTTCTCCAAAAGCCAGAGAAGGTAGGACAGATGGATAGGCAGAGGGATGGCAAATTCCTCAGAGGGCTCTATCAGCTGCTTGCCATTTTCAAAAGGTAGAAGATAATAATTTTCAGTGCAGCACAAATTACATTATACAGTGAGTGCAACTAGCTTGACTTGGTAAGCTGATCAGGTTTTTAAATACTCACACTAATGCATCTGCCCTCTTGTCCCCTGAGGGAACTCATTTCCACATATACGTTTTGCGACATCTTAAAAGTGCCATTTCGAGTGCACCAGCCTACTTCTCTATGGTAAGAAACAATCAAACGACCATTAAAATCAACCCACAAGACAGAACAAGACACTGGAAATAACCCCAAGTCAATGCTCCATCCTTTCTTTCCACTTCTATTGCTGCCCACATGCAGATCTTTTGCAATTTATAGGTTGGTATTTGTGCTACTATATGAAGTGCAAGAATGAATGGGCCAGGCTTTTTGTGATAAGCATTCTCTGACTGAATACTGAGGTTTCAATATAAAATTACAGTTTATGAGGAAGAAAGCAACCAAATGTGATATTCTGGAAAATTACAGAGCAGTTAGTTGTGACATAAATTTATTATTATGTAGCTGTGTACAAAATGAGTGCTCCTCCACTCACTGTCTTCTTATTAGAACAGCTCTGTGTGTTCTCCCTGTTACTTAAACCACAATTCCTGCAGTCACCTGCATGGAGGTAAACAAAGCTGTGCACAGGGGATATAAGCCACAAAGCACACGCGAGAATCAAAACAATGGAATGTAAATGCACATAACCACGCGGCTGAGCCGACACGCAGTGTTCCAGCACTCCAGGCGCTCACAAATGTTTAAAACTACTCTGACTTGCTTTACAAAGAAAACTATTTTGGACTAAATATAGAATACGCATAGTGCGATGCCAATTGAGACTTAAAAGATCGACATCCTCCAGTCTTGCTGCAACATTTCTTAAATGTTTACACCTAAGAACTCTCATACAAGAAAGATTTTGCTTTCCCTTAAAGCAGAAACATAGGGGAATGCACAAATGAAAAACCTTTACTGCATGTTAAAAATGATTCAGTCGTGAGATTTCTTTAAAAATTATGAGATCTAAGAAATATTTGTGTGTCAGTTTTTGGATCGGTGTGCTAGTCCATGTTCATCCTGGGTGTATATGTGACAAGATTTTCACATTATCTCTGCAAACAAAAGATTCTGAAACATATTTCAAACTAAAAACCAAGAATTCTCTTGAATTTAGATGATATGAGGAATGAGGGACTAACGAAAATACAAACGATCACAAGATTTGTACTACTGAAAGAGTTATCAATACTGAAAGAGGAAAAGTTGACCTTGAGGGAGAAAGAAGAAATATATGCACATCTTTAGAGCCAAATAAATGCACAAAAGCCAAACGTAGAAGATGAAACCTTCCAGAAGGCTATAAAAGAATTTATATTTTAAAGCAATTTCTTACTTTTTGGTGGAAATGAGAAGCAACTCATGGTTCCCTAGCACTGGGGCTTGACAGTACTGCAGAGCACAACTAAAAGATCCCAAATACCCTTTGAGACGGACAACAGCTAATGTAGCTTGGAATGGAGGACACCAAGAAAAAGAAGCAGTAAGAAAGGGAAAAGAACAACAGATGGCATAGCCAAAGAAGAGCCAGCAGCAGAAACTGCAAGGGAAACAAGCAAATCCCAAAGGCTGAGAGTAATAAATTTGCACAGTGGGGAACACATTGTTCTGCAGAAACTTCAGTCAGAAAACAAACTGTGTATCAATCCAAGGCTTTGTGTTCAGTGCTACTTGTCCTACTTGATTTTCAACAGGCTTTAGAATTTTTTTCACCTACAGGTTTGTTTTGAGATTTGCAAGCAATTTAGTATGACGGAAGCAATATGCTGATTCAAAGTCAGCCGAGAATAGCTCTGCTGGACAGCAAATGTGTGCCTACTGCCAAGCTGTGAGTCAATGACTTGGTACCTGCTGAGGTCCTACGTGGTCAATTGTATTTGAAAAAGGAGTATAAGGCTTCGTTCTAACTTTACGATGAGTTGGTATGGATGTGAAACCTGCTCTACAATGCCAGGAAAAATGAATCAGCAGCAATCTTGCTATTCTACCATATTTTTCATCATGGTTAATCCATGTCTCCCTTTCATTTGATTTCATTTCATTTTCTTTATATTTCAATTCTAGCAGGTAAACTATAATGATATAAGACTGTTGGTGAGAAGGATGGAAAAAATTCAGGCTGCGATTCTGCTGTTACTGAATGAGGCGACTACATCTCATTCACCTCATGCTTGTACCCTGACCAGGAACACTGCCCCAAAAGAGAAAACAACATCCTTGCTAAGTTTGGTACTTTGTTCCAAAGAACAACATGTTGTAGTAAATTACCAGCTGCTAAATAAATTCCTAGAGAATGAACTACAGACCAGCTAGAAAACAAACTAAAACAAATTCAAAAATCCTGCATTACCCTGACTACACTGAGCACAGTAATAGACAAAAAGACATTTGAAAGGAAGAAAAGGCAGGGTAAATGGGCAGGCCATTAAATGATGTAGCATAGACGTAGCATCAGAAATAAAATTTTAGAATCAGACCTAACTTTGAGTGCACAAATTACTATGGAATCAGAGGCTTTCTCCTTGAAAAAGACACCATGAAATTATCTACTCTGTAAATTCACAGAAGACCAGCTATACTACATTATCTTCTAGTGAGGACATGCTGGACTTGATAGACTATCCAGAACACCTGCACAGGGATGGCATGTATGGCAAAGGACCTTTAGGAGACCCAGGCCCTTCTGGACCAGCTTCTGAAAGTCAAGCAGAATTCTCTAAGGTATCTTAAATTGTTCTAGATATGTGAGTTAAGGCAACTTATCTGAGCCCAAATGTCTACTTCAGGGTGAGCTGAACCCCCACCTTCAGCCATTGCAGTGCTAATACCACCTTAATCTCAGTATGTCAGTTTAGCTTAGTTCACACACAGACATCTCTATGTAGACAACTAAATGTCTTAATCTGAAGCTGAGTCTCACCTTGTGGGTAATATTCATTTCATACGATTTTAGGGGTGAGATTCTGAATGCAGGAGTGTGATTTGGTTACCTAACACAGTCACCTAGTGCCCCTGAGACATCACGCAGTACTTGAGACATTTGCATGGGGCTGACAGATGACAAAGTAAAGGAGATTTGCATCACTCTGGACTGGCAGCTGGAGGCCAGGTGAATACCCTAGGGCATCTCATTTGGCACTAGATACCTACATCTAGGCAATTAAATTGGCTGTAGGGGTCTACAGCATTGATACCTGCATCTCAGCTAATCATGTAGATTGTCTTAGTGAACTGACAGTGATCTGAAAGAAAGAGAGAGACAATTCTTACGTGAAATTCATTCTTCTAAATCAGAATCTAAATTAGGTCATTGCTGTGAGCTGTGAGTGACTCTACCTCTCTACTGGCTATAAAGGAAATTAAGATGATTATGGTAAAAGAAGACATTGGAAGAGAGATTAGTTGAATGCAAGTTTTTTGCAAGTCCACACTACAAGGGCAGCCTTCTTGCAGCTTAACAAGAAATTAGATATTTAGGATCTCACTTTTGCACTGTAAAAACACTAAGATTTTTGACATTGATTTTAATGGGAGCTAAACTGGGACCTTATTTTAAAACAAAAGGAAAAGTTTCATTTCAGTGGCAAAAAGTGAAACTGATTTATAAATGCAAGCATATGCACGTTGTAAAGATAATAATAAAGATGTCCTTAAGGTTGTACACTTTTAAAATCTGTGAAGAACAGGACAAAATAGCAACAGCTTCAGGTATGGAGTGAAATTGCAGAATCTCTGGCATTAGGTGACAGTTTCAAAAGCTCACTGAGTGGCAGAAAGGACCCTTATGCCTGCAAATAGCCAGTGTACTACCACTGTCTAGAGAGAGGAGAAGAAACAAGCTACCATAAGCACAGTGGGAAGCTACACACCGTTTAATTTAACTCCAATTTTTTCTTTAAAGTGTGGTAAACTATTTTTAGAGTTCAAGAGGATTTGCAGGAAACGTATCCGGCAAAACACAAAAGGAGCAGAGACAGCCACCACAACTTTGCAGAAAGACGGTCGTCTGTGAATAGGGCACTGGAACATTCACCGTTCGATCTGTGCACTGCAGAAAATGGGCACACAGTAAAGGCCACCTAGGTAGCTTCACAGTCAGCGGGTGCATCAGATAGTACTTGAACTGGAATAAAATGCTTTTTTTTCCCCTTGAGTATTATGCTATAGATTATGTAATTTTAATTTGTCTTCAGCACAGTTCTGATCTTGTCTGTGACTACAGAAAAATAGCATGTTCTTGTGCCACAGATTAGCTCCAACTATGGATTCTCTGTTTTATCTGCTGGCTTCACAGTCCAAAAATAGTTCTCACTACGACTTAATTTGGTTGGTTTGGGAAGTCAATACACTTTTGAAAGTGAGCTTTTTTCTATTCCAAGATCAGCTAATCAAAAAACCACAAATGTATTTAAAAGTGTCTTTCAGAATAGATTTCATGTGCCAATTAGAGCTCCACAGCTCTCCATAAAAACTTTTTTCTGTTTTAGAAATCAGAATTTTGACTAAAACAAAATATATTATTGAAAACTCTCTTTTTCCTTGACAAACTTAGGCAAATAAAGTTTCCACAAAATGTACAGTGGTATTCACCTGACTTAGCTTTATAAGTTTGTAGCAGAGATGTGTTCACCTAAGTTAATTACCTTTGGCTTCCTTTTTAATAAATTTTAGATGTTTTAGACATAAATTTTATCTACTTTAGAAAGAGATGAACTGCACTCTAGAAATGCCTGTTTTTCTCCATTATTCAATTAAAGGTAGCATATGGCTAGCTCAGTTGTAGAACTGCATTGCTTGTATGTGCATTTGATAAAATAAACCCCACTCAAAACATTTAAAAAAAAAAAAAAAAAAAAAAAAAGGAAATTAATCCTGAAACATAACTCAGGTGTGCTGTTCCCCCATTCTCCTAAGTCTGGCATTTCATTATTAGACTCCTTCCTCACATGGTATACTGTGGCTGTACAAGCTCCTGAGGCACCACTTCACTTTCTCGAAAGCGGCGGACACAGCTCACCGCGGACAATGCTCACCGCGGACAATGCAGGGTGACTTTGTAGCCTGGCCTACAGAGGGAAGCAGATGAGGAAGCATCTATTCTTCAGCAACTCCAAGGCATCTGAGAATCCAAATACTTAACTTCCTCACCAATAACTCTACTTTTTTCCCATGGGAGTAAGGTATTTTCTGACTCAGTTTAACTACAAACCTTTCTATTCAGAATAGTTCACTGGTCTTTCCATTTTCTTAGCACGGTTTTGTATTTCTGTATAATGCCACTGCAAAGTAGTGAGGAATAAAAAAGAAAGAAAGAAAAAAAAAAGCCTTCATTCATTGTCTATCATCAGAGCTGTTCCTATTAAAAATGCCAGTGCCTGGAAACATTAATGCTGCTCTTGAGTTGTTTCTGAACCACACGGAAAAATTTGACAGAGGAAAGCGAGATCTTGAAAGAACAGCTGAATGTACAGACCATCCCCAGTTATGAGAAGCAGAGATAATTGTCTGCGAGAGAAACGTATTGAAACTCTTATGAAAGTGTCAGAAATAACTTTTTCTTCACTCACTGTCAAGCAGTCAAAGGGGAGTCTGCATAAACCTATGAGGAGAAATATACCCTATGCTCTCCAGGGATATTGTGACTATTCACTGTTTCTTCTTCCCATGTGTGGCGGACAGATGAGTGAACTTTTGCCTTAAACATTTCTTGGTACAAAAGGTGCAAGCAAACCATAACCCCGAACAAGCCATCTGTCCGCGGCGGAAACAGGACTGAGCTGCTGCGACCCCTGAAATGGTCTCCTTGCGACCACCCAGGACACACCGAGCCTGCGCTGAACCAGACCACGATTGGGTAGGGACTTTGGGACCTGGACTGTAAATTATTGCCCTTTTTAGCACAACTTCTATAAAACTTGCTTGGCATGAGTAGCTAAATTTGCTGAAGCCTTAGGCCGCACTCCCTAGTTCAGTGAGAAAGGGCCCCAGAGCTGGTGCAGGCGGGAACGATAAGGGAGTTGCCAGCAGTTTGCATCTGAAACAGTGCTAATTGCTGGAGTTACCACCTCTTTGTCAAGACCTTGAGAAATGATGGCGGGACCCGAGGAATGGAGACACACCCGTGGAAGAAACTGCAACAGGAAAGATAAGGGAGAAAAGAAACAGCCTGCCTAGGAACAACGATGAGACCCAATAAGGAGCAGGAGACCCCGGACCCCAAAATTACTATTGGTCTGAACTGCCACGTGTGTGTGGGGGGGACTTAATTTGAAAAAGCTATAATTGCCCAGGGATCTCTTTGTTCGGGTCCCTCTTTGGAGGCACCCAACTCGAGCTGTAACTACCGCATGCGTGTCATTACAATTTATTTATTTAATTTGCCTTGATTTGGCTCCGAGCTTTTCAGCGGGAACCTAGGGTTGGACCCTGCTCGAGTTGTAATTATTGCACGTGCATCGCCAAAACTTACACCCAGGGTAAAGAGGACCCACCTACCACCAGACGGGAGCCCCCCACTGCCGAGACTCCCAAAGGAAGAGGACCAACGGGACAATGCTGGTGGTGATATCTTTTTCTCTCTCTCTCCCCCCGCTTTTCTCTCATTTCCTCTCTCTTTTGTTAAATGTTGGTAAGATCTGTTTGAAACGTGTGGCACGGGACTTGTCTAGCTAGTTGCAGTATTCACCATCGAATTATCCTATTTGACCACATGCCTTATCTTTGTGTTAATAAATCTTAAAACTGGTTGGCTGGTGTCGTTTCACCTTAATTCAGTCCAAGGGCATCATGAACTTGGTCGTTGGTCCCAAGGGGAGGGAGGTCGTCCTGAACGACTCCTTTCGGGCCGCGACACATGGTACTTGCTCAAAATGCAGATATGTATATGTATGGGAGTGAGCAACAGACAGCCAGACTTTAAAACAGGTATGTCTAACATTCACACCTCCCATTTGAAGGCAAAATCTGGAGAAAACTGCAGCTTATTTGCAAACAAATAGTATCACAGCTACTTGCTTCCTCACTGTGAAAGGAATGGACTGACAGCATAGAAACCATATTCCCAGAAATAGAGTTAATGGTCAGAAGCCGTTTCACATGCATCCTGTGTGCAACTGGCAGGGGAACTCACCCCTGTAGGCCATCAAGAGAATCAGTGCAGTAATGGTAAAAGCAGAAGGTGGTCCTACTAAACATGGAAGATGGTGTGCTGAGTACTGCAGAAATTTCTGATGTCTGAATACTTTTTCTTTGATGCACTTTTTTTTCCCCCACAGGTATATGTTTGAATGAGATTCAGTGTTCAAAAAGGTACCATCAATATGCATTTGTAATGGATATTTTCAGTGTCACACATTTCATGATTTGAAGTCTCAAACAGTTCAAATGAAAATTTTCTCCAGCATCATGGAAATGTGCCAAGTAAATGAGTACTCTTTTGATACACTATTTGTACATTTAGTGTTGTATCTCCCATAATTATCTTGTCAATTCACCTTTGCCTGTTGAAAATCTGTTACTCGATGTTAAAAGCCAAGAACACCAGTAAAGCTTTAGAATATGAATGCCAAGGCTTGTTTCAGGTGTTATAGCAGTCAATGGAAATTTTGCTAATGGTTCCAAAAGGGCAGGAGGACACTAAGTAATAGTGTTTCATCTATTTACACTTAAAACTCTTGCTAGTGGGCTCAGAACAATGCTATTTTTAGTCTTCTAACTTTTTTTTATTTCTATATGGATGATCAATTTATGTCCTTAAAAAAAAATGCTATCAGTTGAACATCAGATTTCAAAGGAGTGTTCAAAACACTGAACAGAAAATGAGGTTCATTTTTATACTTTTTCAGACTGTAGTTGTGATTTTTTTGCCAGCCTGTAAATTCTGATATTAGAGAAGTATGAGACTGAGCTTGCAATGAGATCTCTTTTTTTTGTTAATTAAGCTTTGCTGGAGGTGGTCCCACAGCAAAAGGGGCATAGGATAAATCAGTGTGTCCTAGAATTAACTATTACTAGCCAGCAGAAATAACTGCAGTATATGTATGATTTTTAGCATTACTATTGTTTTCCGTTCAAAACTGTAACAATTTAAATAATGAAGATGTTTAAATAATAAAAACATTCCACTTTACTGAATGCACAGCTTCAAAGAAATCTTTTTCTGGGCTAGTAAGGAAGAGAAAACAAAACCCAGGGAACCTTTAACAACTGAAACTCCTACACAGGTATGCTGTAAACCCAGTCCGAAATTCATCCCAGTCACATTTGTGTTCTTAAAAGAAAAGAAGTGGTGCATCAGAAGGTTGCATATCCACAGTGTATCGTGTGAGGGAGGAATATAATAAGAAAACTTTGGAGAAAAGGAGAACAACTCTTCAGGCCTAATTTAAGAGTGCAGTGCCTTTATAATCCCTCTGTAGCTAAGCCAGAGGAATAAAAGCCTATCCAGAAGATACATATGAGTTTCCAGCAGGATTTTTCTCTTTTTCTAAGATAGCTTTATAGGATTATGTTCCTAACTTAGGCACCTTGCTACGTGCCTAAATTTAGGTGAGATGAAATCAAGGCTCAGGAGATTGGTCTGCACTGTGCAGTTGTAAGCCAGGTTTTGACTTCAATTTCCCTGTCTGGGTACACTGTTCTTTGCAGAAAAGATGGGATTGTCCACCCTCCAGCTTGGGCTAAAGTGAGAGCAGGGTACTAAAATGTATTGGGCTATCATGCTAGTTGCCTATTTCTGCCTTGTCAACAAACACACCTGAGCAATGTGGGCTCTTCCTTTCAGCATCCCAGGGGTGCAATAAGTAACTTGTGTCACAAAAGTGTGTCGTTCATACAGTGCAAGCCTGTTATTGTAAGTGTCTGTTCAGTAAAAACAAACTAGTGAGTTATTAAAGTTGTAGTTCCATGCTAAACCAGAACTGGGTGTAAATGAGACAAAAACCTCTCCAAAAAACATGCAGAATGGGTTTGAGACTCTCTCATGTTCTTTACCTTCCTATGAGAAATTCCAGAAAAGATAATAAAGGAAGAATAGCAGAAGGAAGACCTGAGGTCAGGTTACAGAAGGGATAGGTGACCAGATGCTTAATATTTGCTGTCTTTTTGCTTGTCTGTTAGTTTTCTTTTTGCCCTCTGAAATAACCTCAAAGAGACTGGAAAGCAAGTGCTCAATCCAAACCCTCTGCAGCTTTCAAGGAATCCAGGTGTGGTTCCCCTGATAAGGTTATGCCATGTGCCCAATAAGGGTCACCCTGTTAGGAAGACTGCCAGGTAATCCATGTCCCCAGGCGTAGGAAGAAGTAAGGCAGCAGTGCTGGCTTAGACTGGGCTACCTGGGGTCCTTCAGTGCTCGGCAAGGGAGTAACAGGATCCTTGGAGAGTCTTCTGTAACTCTCAGCTGTGAAATATACACAGATTTCTTTTCTCACCGATTCTCAGTGGATGCTTCATGGCTATTGCCCACAGGAAGATTTTCACTGGTGATTTATAGCATTAGAAAGTGGTTAACCCAGTCTAGAAAGTAGAAATTAACTATCTCCCTTTAAAGCAAATATTTAGCCATTCATTCTACTAATAGAAATTCGTGTGTCTATCTGCATTTACTCCAACTTAGATCTTTGGAGTTAATGTGACACAGGAATATCATAGCTTCACCTTGTGCAGGACCTGAGAACAGTTCAAATGGGCAGAGGGTGGTGAAGTATGACCAACAGGACCAGGCAAACAAGAACCGAGTTTCATGAGCCTTGGTGTGGGCGATGGTGGCAGGAGAGCGAAACCTGAAACTGCTGAGAAGGTATAACTTGATATCATTGTAGACTGATTGGGCTGGCAGCCTGTGCTGACTCCTGGCTGTAAGAAGTTCCAGTAGCAGAGATGGGGGCAAGCACTGGTGCACAGACGTCGGGTGCTGTAGAAACAAGAGGAACCGAGGTGGAACCATTTTGCATTGGGGCCAACTTCATCAGGCCAGGCTGAACGAAGTCATCATCAATATTGGATGATGGTGCGCTCTCACTACCTAAGATCCCAACGCAGAGAGTGGTTGGAGGGTGTATCGCATTTCCCAGGGTTTGGCTGTGCCAACACACTGGGATGTTAATGAGGACGGGTCCTGGCTAATTTTTTTTGTGTGTGAGTGTTTATGTGTGTTTATGTGTGAAAAGCTTTTGCTGACACAGTCTATCCCTCACTTGCTCTGCCTAATAAATTGAACTTGGCACTGTCACGTTGTCTGGCACTCTTTTCCCCCCTGTGACGTAACGTAATATCCTAGAAATAACTTTCTTGTGGAATATTTACCCTTATGCCCAGTGGCCTGGTAATGAACATTATAGTCTAGATAAAGGTAATAAAGGTTTCGTAAATAACAAACAGTCTAGGCCCAGGACCATTTTTCCATGCTAAATTAAAAATACTTTTCTCACCATCTTTTAGGAAAGATCAGTAAGGGCTTATCCACTATGAAATTTCAAATGCGTAAACTCTCTGATCTTTTTAACTCATGTAGGTACCCTAAGATATTTAAAGATTCTGTTCAGTCTAGACTTAGATATTCAAATCCTGCTTTAGTTGCAGAAGTGTGGCTCCTGATCAGTGCCTGGGCATAACTGTCTGGTTTGTGCTCCCAAGATCTTGTCTTCTAGCTAGCTTGAGCGCATACTATTTTATGTATACTGACGGCAAGAGGGGGATCAGACATGGAAGCTGATTCTGTTACCTTCCCATTTGAAAGGTAGATGGAAGATGACAATAAGCAAAATGAGAAAGAACACCTAATTTCAATCTTCTATCTTTCCTGTAGAGGCATCATAAACATTAGGAAGAACTCAAGTGCCATAAATTTAAAATAATTTGAATGGTCGGTAAAAAAAAAAAAAAAAGAGTAGAACAAAAATTCTGAGATGTGTTAGTCTTCCTTAAGGAAGAGTGGTGAGCAGAGCTCCTGCACAGGAATGAGGTGCCATGGCTTTGCAGCCCCAACCAAAAAGGGCTGTATACCTATGATAATATAACTGACTCTAGTATTTTTTGTATAATGGAGCTATAAATACTCCCCTGCTCTTGCTCAGCTGATGTGTATGGATTAAATATACAAGACAAAAGCTAAATTTTGTTAGAATTTTTTATGAATATCTGAGAGCCTTCACATTTTTGTAAATATACTGTGTGTGTCTTCAGAAAGAATTTATATGAAAAGGTAGATTCCTACATACACCCATGTTATTAGGTGACAGAGGGAGGCAGCTGAGAAAGGAATATAGTAGAAAGCTTCTAAATTAAATTCCAAAGCTTAGCAACCACAATAAAGAATGAGTTCTGCTAGAATTTGGTCTTCTACCTTCTGGTGGTGGAAGGCAAGTAGAGCCTCTGGGCTCAGCTGCTCTGAAAACAGCCACCTTCAATTTGATTTGTTAGAGCAGGAAATTCAATGAACTTTTTAGTGCCTCAGTTTACCATTCTGTGAGTCTAAAATATGGTCTCTTTATATTGAAATTGTATCACATATGTCAGTATAGTTATTTTCCTGAAAAAGCCACATACATTTTGAATAGTTGTCAATGTGTTTTGCCTGCAGAGGTAATGATGGCAAGAAAGCCTTCCTGGTGATTTGCAAAAGTATCTGAAAAAGTGCACATTTATTTGAGTTCATTATATTATAGCTCACCTTCTTTTTCCCCTAGATTCAAATTAATCTTGATAGCAATAATTAATTTTCAGCTTCAAGGTTTAATAATATATTGAGCTCAAATTCTCACTGGCTAATTATATTTCATATTTTGGAGACTTGTAAAGTCAGTTCCAAGATCTGTTGTTTCTGTTTCTTAAAGCACTGATACTCTGAGCCTGTTCTTTTCCTCCTGCTTGATGGTAGGCTAATTATTGTTTTAAAAGTGTACCATATGTTCATTCAGATGGAAGATTCATTTGGATAAAACAAGAATTTTTTTCTCCCAGAGGTTTTATAAACTTTTCGTTCTGTAGCAATGAGGAAATGAGTCTCTCTTCGGGAGCGGCTAGGGAAATCTTCACCTATAGCTATTATCAATATTACTGGAGCATGGCCAGATGATACTGCATTACTATGGTTAAAGAGATTAGTAAAAAACTCAGGCAGAGTGTGCGATGTGAAGTCCTGATATATTTTCCCATTTGAGACAATACACATATCCCCATGGGCCCGATTCTGGGCAGAATCAGACTAGCATTTGCATTCCTCTTAGAGCAGTTTAAAAAGTCGGAGGCATGGCATCTGAGCTTGTGTGCAACCCAGACCCATGGAAATACAGATCTCCATTTATCACCAGCTACTTGGCTACTGCAAACAAGTCAACAGTGGCACTGTTCTCCAAATGCAGACTTTCCATGGTGGTATTAGTGTCCTTCACTAGCTAGGATAAGTCGTGTGGTAGCTCAAAAGGAAATGCAGCTCTTCGTTCTGAATTAGGAAATAAGCCTTTGTTGAGGGACACACGCAGAGTGGCCTCAGTGGGAGTCCGACGAGGCTAAGGCAAACACTGCAGCCAGGTCCTGCAGGGCTAGTAAATTCCTCACCAGAAGAACCACAATGCAATGAAAGCTATGAAGTGGCTTTACCACTGCTCAGTTTTAAGAGGGAGGATTATGTGATTCTCCTCCTCAAAGAGGAGAATGTCTCCTCAAAGAGGAGAATGTGTCTAAAGAAGCTGGAGTCCTGTGTAAATAAGTGCTATTTTTAGAGAGGAACACAGGTTGCAGAAGGATGCCAGGAAGTGCAAGTGTGCACACCAGCCTCGTAAATACTAATGCATTGCTGACTTACTGTGATAAATGGTTATTTTAATAGCAGGCAAGCTTAGGAAAATGGTACCTTCATTCATCATTACAGCATATAAAAAATAGAAACACCTTACTCATAATTTGGCATTTGCCTATGATTGGTAGTCTGTTTATCATCAGTTTGCAGCTGAACTAGCAATTGTGCCAAACTTTGAGCTGACATTTCTGTTTTAATAAACTTAATGTTATGCTGGTTTAAATTTTTCCTCTCAAAATTTTAATTGGAGACTAAACATTCACAATCAGAAGTGTTTCCTTATCCAACAGTTCTGCCATCATAATTTGTTCCCTATACATCTAATCCTCGTCACAAAATCTTGCTCTGACTTTTGGCAGAATCAGACATCAGCTATAGTCTTGCACCAGTAATTGCTGCTGAGATCAGATTTTTTGGTCCTAAAGTTTTTCTTTTCAGCTATGTTAATATAGCTATCTTAACATGTTTGTCAGGCTTCCAGTACTGTGTGCTGTCCTCTAAGGACTACTCCGGCTTCATGAAAGTTATCTTTTGTGTTTGTTATTGAAATAGGATTATATTGACATCTTAAATATTGGTTTTAACTTATTCCACAAGGCACCACATGAGGAAAAAGATAGTGAGCTAAAAACATTAAACCATTATTCACTGGTTAAAAGGCACTTTCCATAATGATTTGAACTTCACTGTGTGTGTTGTCATTGTTTAGTTACTAGGGATTATTTTTTATTGCAGTAAGGCTTGAAGCCATGACAAATTCTCAACAATTCTTGCTTAAAGACTTTGCAGTCTGAAAGTACATTAAGAAATGACCGTGAGCTAGAGGAAATGAGAAAACATGATAACAATGGTCATTCTGACAGGTGATGGTAACAGCCCACAAGAATCCTTAATCCACCTTAAATTTCATCACTTAATTTAGGAGAACAATTTTGCTAGGCTTTATACATGATCAGCAAAGAAAGATAGGCACTTACGGCAATATGACTTTTCGGAGAATAGGGCAGCTTTCTGCACATGCCTGCTTCTCTCCACTGACAGTACAATGAGCTGCAAGAACAAGACCACTGTTTTAGAAGGTTCTGCTAGATTCTGAAAGTTGGGTTTGGCGAATCTGGTTCTAGGTCCTGACTTGTCATTTTTGGGGGGCACACGAGAGCTGGAGAAGTCCTCTGGAGCTTGTTTCCTTTCTGCTCTTTGAGGCAACTGCATAAAACAATCCCATCCATAGACAGATCGTGCTCTATATTAAAACTAGTTTGCATACTTTGTGCCTATCACAGCTTTTGAAGAGCTAATCAAGACCTTCCTTCTCTCACGGCTGCAAACCTCATTTTGATTTTGAGACTAAATTTATTTAGGGGTATTTAAATTCATTAGCTCTTGTGCCAGCATTGTCCTTTAGCTTAAACAGTATTTTTCCTTCTTTGGCATTCATCTCTCTCATATATTTATAGCAAGCAATCATATCCCTCTTGGCCTCCATTTTGCTAGAACAAATAAGCCAAACTCTGCTGGGGCCTGCCTACATTGCAAAACGCAGCGCAGTGCAGATCCCTGGACTTCCATCAAACCAACGAGCTCTGGGGCCAAAAGGCACATAGTACAGAACAATACCCAGGATAATTTCCCTACCTCTTCCTGGCCTGATTAAAATGATTGCAGTGCTAGTGGAAACCGCATATGTTGTTTCATTTAGAAATAGCGTCTCACTCAGTGCTAATGGGGAGGGGGATATTAGTTACTACAGCACTCTAGCATAGTGTTTCAAATAGAGCCATGTTAATTTTCTATCATAAAACAGGGTCACCCTTGTCTTACTTATCCTTGTAGACCTTACTCTACCTGTTTTGGTTTGAATTTATCTGTGTCAAAAAAAGACAATGAAAAGTTTTATATGTAATTTAGGCATCATATATTTGATTTCATGTTCATATGTAATATCGATTTATTGCTATAGGTACACCTAGTGTTAAAAATATTGGGCTTATGGGAAAATGAGAGATGAAAAATAAACTTGAAATGCATTGTCAATTTTTAACTTAAATTAAGACTTTTAATACCTGTAGTAAGTAATATTTTTTCCAGCATTGCTGATTCTTCTTATTCATATCACATCGACAGTTTATTCAGATTTATGTTTTCCTGCCTCACTTGACAGAAAAGGTTTAGACTGATTTGTCTACAATTTTGAAATGACAAGAAAATGACTCCAGCTTCACAACATTTAAAAACATATATCTTTTCTTGTTACACATTGTACTATAACTTCTATACTTCAGTGTATAGAAGTAACTACTTGTGTGTAATATTGTGTGAAGAACCAAAGAAAGAACAGATTCCTGCAAGAAATAAAAAAAAATTCAACCATAAAAAGACTGTGAACAATAGTCTCTTAAAGTATCAAAGACTTAAAGATAGGAAAATGACACTTGCTCAACAGAAAGCACTGGAGACAATCTCTATCATAATGATTAAAAAGTCCGATGTGGAAGAAATGACCTCTCCCACTAATCTCCAGAGGAAGAAGATTCTCTATAGTTAAATGAATTAACTTGAGCAAATCTGAACTTAAAAAAAGAGTGCACAGTGCACTGTAGCATTCAAACATAAATAGTTTTGAAACTAGAGAGACTGTACGTTGTCAGCTGCTCCTACACCAGAAGAGAAAAATAAACTGAGTGGCTGAGCTGCTAAACAAAAGCATGTTACCAGAGTTAGAGTGAGTTTTGCTCCCTGGTGGTAATGTTGGGTGGGTATTGAGCTGCTGTGTGAAACCATGCTTCCAGATGCAGATTTACTGATTCAAGACAATGAAAGATCTTTATTGCACTAATGATGCCAAAACTGGGCCTCCTCAAAGAAGCATGTTCTCTCCAAAAGGCAGCTCAGCCCTCACCCCCGCCACCACCTAAGCCATTTTAACTGTTCCCTAGTTGGACACTCTGGAAAGGGAGTAACACAGAGATGTCAGTAACTATAGCTATTCCTATGTGTTGTTAAAATAGTGTGTTGTTAATAGTCCCTTGAGATTTTAAAAGAAGGAAGGGGCCTGTTGCTCCTTCTTGTGATATAACTTTTATAGTTCATTGGGTGATAGGAGTTCAGTAACTCAGAGCAACAATTCTGACCAGACAAGCAGTGATATCTGATACGCTGAAACCAAGTCATGGCTACGAGTTGCTCTGCGCAGAGGTATCTGGCACGACGAAGAGGTCCTCTGGGCAGACAGCTGGAGTGGATCACTCTTACAAAACAACAGAATTTTTCCTAGAATGAAAAATGAGACACCATAAATTTTGGGACTTCTTGCTGCTTGCATACTGATTCCTTCACAGTTAAATTCATGCTTAAATTCTATACTGTTGTTTTAAGATTTTCCAGTTTTTATCCCAAGACCAGTAAACTTAAATATTAAGGAAACAAGGGCAGGAGCATGTGGCCAATACTAATTGGTGATATTATGTTTTGTTCTTGTTTTTGTCTTATCTAAAGTGTTTGAAAAAGTAATAGGTGTGCATTCAGCCAGTCAAATTAAATAATATAATTTCTTTTTGAACAACAATCTAAATTTTAAAGAGAACATCTTTTTAACGGCCTTCACCAATGATGTTTTGTGAGTGTCATTAAGTTTACTTGGCTAGTGACAAAGTGTATTTTTGGCATAGAAAAACATCTTTAAAACTATTATCGTTCCGCCACATCTATGTTTCCTACTTTAATTTTATTCTGCCATAAGAACAAATTGACAATGCATTAATTTAAGTATCCAATTTAAACCAGCCTGGAAATGAATGTATTCAAACTAGTAAACGCAAAGATAACAGCAGGCTAAAAGCTTATGGAAATTGAAATACTATTAAACAATCTAAATAATTTTGGGGGTACCATAGCTCGTTCTAAATGTTCTGATTGCAATGGCTGATTTATATGCTTATTAAAAAGAAGATATTTTCTGTTGTGCTCTTCTCTACAAAGCTATGGAGATTGTAAAGGCCTCAACATAGGAGTGAATATTTTCCTCTTTTTATTTTTGCACTAACAGTATATTTGATTCGAATAGGATTGGACTACACTAATAAAACTAAAAATGTAAGAGTTTGAAAATGTCAAGTTTTAACCCTAATTGTGTAAACATTTTGTTTTGGAATAATTAACTAATTAAAATGTGTTGCTTAGATTCTGGGAACATTTGAGCAGAATCATTGGCAAGTGTTTTTAAACACTTTTTTGAACTTCAGTTTTTTTTCTTCTCTTAATTGCTTGGGTGGGAAAAAAAGAAAATATTGCAAATATTTCATGGTAATGGTGTCCATATATTTAGAAATTAACATTCTAAATATTAAAAACTGCTTTTTCATTAACAACAGAAAATCAATGACCAGTTCCACTAAAATTCTCCTGATTTCTTCAGATTTTCAAATCATTGCAGCTGAGGAATAAAATAGGACTTCTAAATGAACAAACACAGTGCTAAAGTTAAAATGTAATTATTTACATAGTAAATCTAACATTAACTGTAATTGAAAAGTAGAACAGCCTCCTCCTATTTTCAGAAACACCCACTTGCTGTGTTGTTGCATTGTAGTACTCCTTTCCCAGGATACCTCATCAAAGGACCTCCAAGAGAATATATTTTCCATCAAATGGAAACTATAGATTGCAATATAGATTGCATAGAAAATACCATGTTATGTAGAGTATTTCTGAGACAAGTTGGTAGATGTCCTGTTCTTTTATAAAATGCAAATTTAAAAATAAACTCTTGAAGTGAAGTTAAGTAAGAAACAATCCTGCGCTAACAGTTTTTGGCAACTTTAGGTTTTATGACTCTGTGCCGGAGTCATTCCTGAATTAGACTGCACAAACTTATTGTGCTAATAATTAATCCTTTCATAAGGATAACAGAATCACAAGAGATGGCAATGAAATATGACTACTAGATTTTATATATGATCATAAGAGTGAGTAATTTAAATTTGTCTACAGCGAATGGCTATTGGCAGCCTTAGTTCAATAAATTCAGAATAAATATCTATGAAAAAATGTGACAAAAGCAATTGGTCATATTTTCAGAAATGGCCACCAAAGGTCAATATGACAGATTTTGTATTTCCAGATTCAAACAGTAAACTCCGACCTCTCTTTGATTCTTCAAAGTCTTAGGGAAGGTCAACATCTCTAAAAATGGGGTCCAGGTTGTTTAAGGTGGATATGCAACATCGAAACACAATTCTGGAAAAGTCAGCTCAAAATATTGCACTTGTGATGAAGCATTAGTTATGATATATATGTTATGTGTTACATTTCGAAAGTTAAGAAAAAAAAAAACAGGCGGAAAACAGGTCTAAGAGAAAGGGAGTATCTTATATGTGGAACTAAGAAATATGATTTATTAGTCTAACTAATGTCTTAATGGTAATCAGTCTACAGCAAGAAGCCCTTCTCGGTCCAGTTATAGCGATACTAACATTTATAGAACAAATTGCACAGTTAATGCTAATTCCCATTAAAAGTGCAGTTAAAATGGATTAGTACAATTTTTTTAGTATTTGCCAATTTCTCTGGTGCTCACCCTTCCTATGTGTTGTTATGAAGACTTGTCAACATCCCGAATTCTCCACTAGGAGGATTATGTTGTTGACGGTAGAGTGTTCTTCCTCTTTGAACTTTTTGGTGTTATTTTTATGTTTTCAAACAGTCTGTGCTAATACTTCTGCTTCTTGGTCCACATGTTTAGTTATCCAATGAACACTTGTTTTTTGTTAGACCATTGCCATATATGGTATAACTTTTAAGGTAAATTCTTGCAATTGAAAAAGCTAGGCAAATGCTAAGACAAATTAGACAATAATCACCTCACAGGCGGACGATTTGTTGTTTCAGCTACAATAGTATAAAACAAGCTCAACACTAGACAAGTCCAGACAAAACTTGATAATTTCTGAGATCTACATTGTAAAGTTAATACAAAACCTATGGCTTGGTAGCCATGCATTTCCTGGGCTTGAGGGCTACAGGTAATTAATTTATTCAACATATACCTAATAGCAATAAAGTGTTTGGCAATATACCATCCACCAGAATAAGGAGATTGTTTCCCTAAAATAACTGCACAGTTAAATTAGAGAAAGAAGATAGAAAACTAGAAAGGACAGAGATGGGGATGTCTTAAGTGTGATTTTGTTGTTGTACTAGGCTATAAAATCTTTTTTGTGACCACTGAAGAATAAACATTTTTTGCTGAGAGAGCTAAACGCTGAGAGGACATTAAAATATTATTTAGGAAGATAGCACTTTGTAAATAGATGTCAACAATGTAGAGAGATGTAATGAACAGAGGAACAAGATTGATACCAACTGTGAGTTATAGAAGACTTATTTTATGGGTGTTTTAGTATCCGCAACATAAAATTCACATTATGTATTTGCTGGGACTACATAAGGACTTGTGTTAAACTTGGGGCAGGAATCACAACAAAGTATACCCAAGCCTATGGTTGTGCTGAATTGCATAATTCCTACATTTTCTTCAATTGATATAAACATTCTCTCATGTGAACAAAGGATATATTAAAAGGCAGTAAAGAGAAAAAAAAAACAGGGGAAAGAGGAATTTTAAAATGAAATGTGCATAATCTGTTTAATAAAAAGTGAATGGGAAACGTCATCTACAAGTTTTTAAAGGATATGAATGGAGATAATAGGAATGATCAGATACAGTACCCTGTGTCATTTCCAGGAACAACAGGATGATATTAAAGACAGGAAACATACTAAATTTGAGGAAAACCACTTGTCAGTGATAGATTTCATATTGTGTAACAACTTCCCAAGGAAAATGTTCAAAGCACTGTCGCTTGGGACGTTTGTAATGAGATGAGGTAGCACACAAGGTACAGCGCAGACCACGCTCTTGTGCTTTTCCACCATTTGAAGTATGTGGACTGATAGACCCATTCTAATCCCATCTCTAATTCCTTTTACCTATGGTCAGGGCAGAAGTAGAAGTTGAACAGATTAACAATGGCTGATATTTCTGACTAGGGTGCAAAATACAAATCTGGTTACAAAACACTTGTGTGTATATATGTATGCCTGATTACATACACACACACTGCCACCAACAAGTAACGAGGGAATTTATTTGTATATCTGTATTTATTCATTTCATTATTTTCTGGAATATCAAGTGGGTCTTCAAAACACTATGAGCAGGAAAGTGCTGTACCCACAGGTAAAAACAGTCAGTTCTTATAGAGAGACTAGAAAATGGGTCAAAAGAATTTAAAAGTTCTCAGTCATCCAGGATAAATGGATATGCAATTTTACCTTCTGAGGTGACCCAGAAGGAAAAGACACACACAGGTGATTAGATGACCCAGGACAGAACCCCGAGCCTTATACTTATGAAAGAGGTAGTATTAAGCACAAGTTCCTAGCTAGTTCAAATCCACATTTTTCCACTTAAAAGAGGGAGATATACTGGTTTGCACCAAAGTGTCTGATTCAGAGCTCTTATTAAACCTTTAATGAATTTTTAAGCTAAGCTTTATAACTTTGGGCGTGTCATGTAATACTTATTCCTCTGTCCCAACTAGACACTTTTCTAGACATATGCCCATAAAATGTATTATAATTTACATACGTGGCAACTAGAAAGGAAATGTCTTGACAGACAGAATGGAAAACCAAACCAGAAATTGAAAAATACCTTTCATTTAATATTTAGATAGTGAAACACAAATGATATTGCCTTTATTATAGTATGCCAATGCTAATAACTACTTTAACAGGACTGTTACTGAACATCTTAGAGGCTGCTAAACACAGTGCTTAAGGATTAAGGTTATTCTTAATTCTCTAGGAAGACAGTGCATGGAATGTCATGTTGTCATCATGAAATGTTCCAGGAAATGGATATAATATTAGAAAAAAAATGCATCCCAATTCCTTACATATGACTGATTTGGGCATGACATCACTTGCAAACAGGTTTTGTGTCAATTTTAAGACTAATAAATAAAGGAAGAGACAGTCTTGAACAATAATCTCTCAGACTTACTTACTTTTTTTTTAATTTATATTTATTATGAGAAGTTTCATAGATTTTCAGCGGCAGTGAAGATTTCCCCTGGGACTGAAGTTTTGGATCAGATCTTCTCTAAGTATTGGAGAAACAGATATCTAGACAAGAATCTGAACTTTCTGATTTGAGCCCACACTGTGGCAGGACTTGGCTTTTCTTGATATGACACAGGAATCAGTGAAAGATTTCTTCTGCTGTTTGTGACTGACAGCTGCCAGTGTATGTTCTTACTTCTGAAAATTTCATATCTGAAGGTGGAAAGAGCTCAAACTAGAAGTAGGAACTGAGATTTCTATCATTATTCACAATAACTGCTTGTAAAACCACTAGATTGTCATTAATATGCAACAAAGATGTAATCTGGCCTTCATAGTCTTCATAGTCTTTCCAGTGGGATTTTCTTCCTACAAAACCTTGCTGATCAGCCTGTCTTAAATTCACATTTCAAAACAAAGCCTGAAACTATGTGGTTTGAGCCTGGGTCTTCTGGAACAGCTGGCAAAATCAAGGCATTAACTTGAGTATATTCCTTTTTATTTAGATGAAGATAGAGTTGATGATTACTCATACACTAATCCCTTGGTCATCCCAGTTAGAACACTGCCATCCTATGCCTGTCACAAGTTTAAACAACTGTAAGAGAAAAGACTAGAAAAAAGGGAAAGACTCAAGAGGTGCATTAAAAACAAAAAGGAAAGAAGTGGAACTGATAAGATAGGCAGAAAGATCTCAGTAAGATCACTGTTTGATTTTGAGTTGCTCAGTAGCATACCCTTGACTAGTGTTTCTGAAGTAAAGTGCTAAAAATGTGTGAAGTTGGAGTTTCATACCAGCTCCCCAAAACAACTTGTTAAGACACTGACATATATTGCTATAACAACCATCATTCACTCAAAGCCAGTTACTTAGAGATAAATAAACTGCAAAACTTCCTTTCTCTGCTAGGTACCTCTAGTATGAGAAGAAAGTCCTTCAGAAGTGAGACACACGTTTCTTTCACTGACTGCCCAGAGCTGGGTTGCTGCCATGAAGTATGCAGTGCTCTATCTGACAAATTGTTCTCCCATGATTTAGGGAGACCAGAGTACTAAAATTCTTGGAATTGCTTTCAAAGCATTATTCAGAGGAGCTTTCCATACAGACGTTCTGACATAATTTTTCTTTTCTTTTTATTTAGAGTTGCATGCAAACACTTGCTTATATATAGACATACAGGACTGCCATCTGTGCAATTAAAGATGATGAAATACATATAATTTTGACCTCAAATGGATTTAACTTTATCTAAAATGATGTAGCTGTGATACTGCAGAATGTGTTCATCTGCAGTAAGGCCTGAATGAAAATGTTGTAGTGAGTGAAATTATATTTACATTATGTAAAATAACAAGTTTGGCATATGGTTGGGATGCCCTAATGCAAATGAACGTGCCAATAAATCCTATATTTGAAAACAGAGCTGACACAATTTAAAAAGAAACCTTGCATTTTTGCACTGATATCCAGGTCTTTGGAGACACTAGGAAAGAAGTCACTCATTGTAGGATCTAATTTTCTCTCATTAGCTTCTGATTTCTCTCATAAATTCTGTATATATTTTGGATTTTTTTTGAATCCATAGACTAACATGTTTGAAGAAAATTTCCTGGAACACAAACTCTGGAACCTGTAATCACATGTGATTGCTGAGGCCAAGACTGAAAGACATATTGAATAAATAAAAATATGAATGCAAATATGAGTATAAAATAACCAGCATAATTGCAACTAACAAGAATATGAGAAAGAGATTATGTCTTACTCAGGCAGTAAGACACCCCTTAGCTGTTAGAAAGCATGGGTAATCCTGATGTGCAGGCAAAGCCCATCTCTATCAGCTGGGAGGTCCTAACACTTCTGTCAAATAGTGAAGGAAACTAAATTTTGGGCAGATCCAGTTTGTGGCCTATAGGATTTAATAGAAAATTTGGAAACCTTTTTACTTTGTGAAACCCTGGCACTGCTAGGTTTTATCACTTTGGAATGAGTCAATACTAAAAAGAATTTCAGTTCTCTTTTTAGTTTAATTATCCTTATAATATTTGATATGACCAAGCAACTTAGTTGGTATGCTGAGGATTACGTGATTAGAGAGATTAATGAAAAGGAAAATCTTCTTGATGAATACTTGATGATTCTTAATTCAACTTGTTAATTAGGTTAGTAGTATTTGATTTGGGGGTGCAATTTAATCTTACGCAGTTTTAGTTTCATGTGTTGCCATAATGCATTTTGCTTGCCAGAGTACATTGTACTATTAAAAGTATGCATTAAAAAAAAAAAATCTATTCCACTGCCTTTATGGAACCCTAAATACCTGAAGAGATTAGAGGAGAAGTTTTTTAATAAGCTTGGATTCTTTTCTTAGTATATATGTATTTAGATCTATTCTTTGTAAGATAGAATACATAAAAATCAGCAATTGCCATGCTCCGAGCTCCGTTTCAATTATTTAAAATTAGAAAAAGAAGTGAAATCCATTTGTCCACCTATAAAATCACACTACATCCTTATATCTCCATCATCCTATGCCTGATTAAAGATCACATTATTATAAATGCTGTTGAAATACAATATTTTCTGATATATATATATTATCTTAAGAAAGTGTTGCTGATTTATAGTAACTTATGATGTGATCTGCTTTTTCCTCTGTTTAGGTTAGTCGTCTTCTTCTTCTAAAAACAAAAATTTGGAAATAAAATCATAATTACAAGCGCATCTTACTGCACAAGACAAGATTATTGTAGGTTTATGGAATGGCTGATTACTTTATATCAAATAACCTTCCTGACCTAGCAAGATGATTCCCTGTAATATGGGCTTAAGATGCACTTACATGCAAAGAGTGGTCATCACTTCTCTTAATAAGTTTTTTCAAAACTTATTTTTGCTGAAAAAACAGCAAAAATATCTCTGAAATATTTTCTTTTTTTATTTTCATTCCACTGTACTTGTGAAACATTAAAAATTAATGGCTCTGTCAATATATTTCTTGGACTCAAAAGTGCTATTCCTGGTGTATGAATATCAGCTTACTAGTCTATTATTTTATCAAGCAGACAAAATTTGACTTTTTGCCATATATTAGAAATCCAGCTTCTTCAAGCTTGCTGTCTGATAGTGTTTCTATTTTTTCCTCGGAATTTCTGATTTCTAGATTCCAATTTCCAGCTGGACACCTACAAATTATTTTTCAAAAAATGAGCAGACAACTACCTCTTTTTTTCTCTAAACTAAAATTCCCTGCTCCCAGTTTGCCCGAATGGAACTCTTTCTTCTTTGTTCATCCCATATTTCTACCTGCCTCTCCTCCTGAAAAATCCACAGTGGAACATCTTACCCTAACTGTTACATAGAGCTTTGTAAAAATATGGAAAAATACTGACTAGCTTCATCTAGTCTCCTCAGTGTAGTATGATCCAGAAACTTGAAAAGAGTGAACTCCATCACCTTCACTAGATCATTGATAAAGATGTTAAAGAGGACAGCTCCCAGGACAGACCCCGGCAGTACTCCAGTCTTTACTGACCTCCAAGTAGAGCATGACTCATTAACACTTACCCATTTTTCATCATCTGGTTGTCATCGTCAGGTTCATCAGAGAGTCCCTGAGATGGTCGAGGCTGGAGTACCTGCCTGGTGAGGAGACACTGGGGGAAATGGTCTTGTTCAGCCTAGAGCAGACAGCTCAGGTCACCTGACAGCAGCTCCCAACACCTATGGGGAGGTGATGGAGGAGACGGAGCCAGGGTCTTCATAAGAGATGACAGGCACAAGAAGAAACAGGAGAGGTTGAGAGTGGATATAATGAGAAACTTTTTCTCTTTAGGACAGTCCAGCAGTAGCCTAAAGAGGCTGGGCAGTCTCAGTCCTTAGAGGTTTTCAAGGTCCAACTGTACAAAGCCCTGAACAACCTGGTCTGATCTCATGCGTACTCAGCAGTGAGAAGCAGACTGGACTAGAGAAGCCTTGAGATCCTTTCCAACAGGAATTATCCTATGATCCTATAAAATTCTGTTCAGTCAGGCCTTTAATTATCTAAACTGTTTCATTCCCTCATCTAATGTTCGTGCCCTGTGAATTTCATTTGGTCTAATTATATCACTAAAGAAAGGTGGAATATGCCTTTCAATTTAAAAACCCAGGGGATGTATCCAGAAATGCTATGTGGACCCACCTTTTAAGCCTTCAGTATACATCATACTTTGCCCTGCTGAAAAATTGGAAGAATGTAGGGCTTCCAAGGAACCTGCATACATCTATGTAGGTTCAGCGTAATTTGTTTAACCTAGTTATGTATGTCCTTAGACAGTGAAAGTGGAAACTCAATGTAATAAGAATGTATAAGTGTTCTTTGAAGCATAATCCCCACTTTTTTTTTTTGGTCTCATTAATAATTTTGGCCATGGTACTGAAGATTTTCAATTGCACGCAGAATAAAAATTATGTAAAGGTGACTGTGTTATCAAGCAAAATGTCTGTCTCAGAGTAGCCACAGTGCCATCTCAATCCATGACGATACATACATAATACGGTATTACTTGGTCAGAACAAACGAAGCAGAATCAAGCCCTTAATAACAGAGTATGAACAAATGCCCTCTGTTGACACATGTTTGCCAGTTGAAGTGATCACTTCCAGTTCTTCATTATTGCCAGCAGAACAGCAAGTATTTATTTGCTTCAGGCAAAAATCAGCCAGGTTTCCCTAAATGGTGTTTAGGGGTGGCTTAAGCTTGTCTGACTGTTTTTGCCTGCAGCATATTACAAGGTATTCATGCAAACTATGCTCCTGACACATGGGCGGTGGGGTGAGCAGCTAGAATCATAATCCATCGGCATAGCTTGCTCCAGAAGAAAAAACATCTTTGGTCTTAGCTGTCTTAAATTGATGTGTTATTATATCCTTTATCTGGAAATGTGAAAAGTTTTTGTTAGTGGTGGTGGTTTTGTTTTGTTTTTTTTCCTTTTCGTTGCTCCATACTTTTCTGCCAGTTGCGTGGTAGGATTTGCTTGCTCTTCCATAATTTGTTTTTGATTACTTCATGTACTATAGTTAGAGACTATCAGATTCATTTTGCTCTTGCGCCTTTGTCTGGAATTGTTCCACAATGCAAAAAGTGAAAAAAGAAAAAAAACAAAAACCTCTAACCAACAACGAAAAACCTTCTTACTTCTGCCTGGCTCACCTCGCTTGACTCCTAAACCTCAAGTGTATTAATATCAAGAAAAGTATTTTTTAAAGTTGTAAATTGACTTCTGATGTTATCACTTGGCTAAATTCCCATGCTGATATCACTGTATGAAAATCAATTCATCTGTGTCATCTTGGATTCCTTTGTAATTTACTTTCTAAGATTAGACATTCCTTCCAAAATGTCTAATCCCAAGATTGTTTTAATGATTCCTTGCTTATCTATTTATAACATGGGCAAATTTTATCAAATGGTTTGCTATCTCTTCAATGACAAAACTTCCCCCACTCCCCTTTTTGAAAGAACATTTGAAAGCAAACGATCCCTGATAGAGGAGCTCATGAGAGCCTTGGAGAAAGAATGAGACGGTGCTTGGAAGCCTGTAGACTAGTTTGTTATTTTGTGAAAATCTCAGTACCAGCTTATACCTGAAGGAACTCTAGTCATTCTTCAAGACAAAGTAATAAGAAAGCAGGTGAGATACTGGGGGTGGTGATGGTATAAGAGACCCAAAATATGGGTTCAATATGGTGAAAAATCCAAGCTGAGACAGGGGTCAGGGAACCTACAAGCACAGTGCTTATGTCTGTCTATTTGTAACTCTGTTGGGCTCCCTTAGGGCCTGTAAAACACAAGGTCTATTTTAAGTACAGATTAAATAGCGCTAGTCTTAAGAGCTGGAGTAGTATTACTTGCTGCACAGGGGTGATATGTATCACTACTAACAGGAAGATTTGCATGCATAGTCAGATCCTCTGGCAAAAGTGTAATACAGATTGAGACTACAGACTGGACTCACTGCATTTGCTTTTAGCTATTTCCCTGAAAAATGTGACTCCTTACAAATTCCTGTTGAATGTGTTCCAAGGTTTAAGCCAGAAAAGAAGGAAGGAAGAAAAGCTGAAAAAGTAAAATGTGTGTTTTCAACAATGTATTGATTATTTCTTTTTAAATGAATTTCTGAAGAAATTTTCCTCCAATTAAAAAAACCCAAAACACATATATTGTGTTTTAATCAAAAATTTTGTTTGGCCCAGAAAGCAATGTGTCCTTTTCCTACTATTGTAACAATAAGAAAAAAATTAAGTTTGGCTCACCTCAGATATTTCCTTTTCAATATTTTGGTCAGCCAGAGAATTGAGAAAATAAGTATTTGTGGAAAAAAATTGAGAAAATAAGTATAATTGCACAGCTTTTGTATGGATTGTCTGTCTCATGATTCTCCCCAACTCCTGGGGTATCTCCTGTTGCAGATGTAGTAAAGATACAGTGTGCTTCCACCTTCCAACTATTTGAGGCTAAGATGGTTGTGAGATGAAAACTTCACAACAGCTCTGTCCAGGAATGGTGACCTAGAAAAGAGTAAACTGGAAGCAGAGGCCTAATGATTATCTAAAAATGAAATGTAAGCATGTTTCTAAAAGGCCTTGTCAGTGCAGATAAACCGAAGGAGATAAGGCAGCAACACAGGGAGTTACAGAGCAGTGGAATGACATGATTTGAGCACTGACAAAGGAAAATTATCTTAGTGACAGTTGTTGGATGAAGCTGAGGGGTGCAATAACAGAAGCAAAAGGTTATAAAGGAAGTGGCTGCAGTAGTCAAGGTAAGAAAATATGACATGCCCAACAATTTACTTGTCATACTGAAGCACTGTTTTTCCCCTTTTATAAGAGGGAAGGGAAGGGAAGGGAAGGGAAGGGAAGGGAAGGGAAGCGAAGCGAAGCGAAGCGAAGGGAAGGGGAAAGGCAGAGAAAGAAAAAAAGAGACAGGAGACAAAAAAAGGAAACTCATCACCCAATCACTCATGGGAATCTTCAGCCTCTATATGTCTATTTAATTACTGATAAAAGCTTCAGAGCTGGTACAGCCCTGGTCAGGCTTACAAAAAGCTTTTTACTCAGTGCTTGGTGAACTACCTCTAAAACGCCTGAATGCTATGAGAATTAATGATTCTTGAAAGAACTGGTTTGGATCTCATTTAATAGACAGAAAATCTATTCTGACTAGGAACCTGCATCCAGATAATCCTCTGTCAGAGCTATTAGAGGATTGCCTCAAATTCCATCCTAGAATTACTCTTGTGCTATTCCTCAGCACACTCCATGCAGCTAATAAGAAGGATAGGCAGAATAACCTTTACAGTTGATGGTGAATCCTTTCCATACCATTTTTTAAAAACAAAGACCCCCCCCCCGAAAACTATTACAAATGTAAAAGTTAATTCATATAGATGGCATGTTTATTTTGCCTTCCATAACAGCAAATCTACAGTGGCTGCCTCCCAAATTGGCACTGTTTGATATTAGCAGTATATAATTTTTCAGTATTCCCAAAGAATGAATCTGGACTAAGACTATAAATATTTTAGGAATATATGTGAAACTGAGGGATTGGGTCAACTCAGAAGATGCTCAATCTATGGGCACAGTATTATACTATAATATTGTTATGTATCCTATTTTAGATTTCCTTATAGTGAGGTCTGCCCTACCACATACAGAAAATCCAGCAAGGTACAACCTGGATCCAGGAAGAAACAGCACTGTGTGTGGACAACTGGTATGAAGGCACTGAAAGTTTCTCAGGCAGCAGAAGACAATAGCAGTGACAATATCAGGAGGTTGCTAGCCATATGACTGCTACTGAGTAGAAGAGGATTGGTAAAAAATTATGCAGCAAATTCAAGAATGTGTAGATGATATCCTTCAAGACTAGGGAGAACAACTGCACTTTGGGAGTGGCACTTCAAATGTCCACCAGTTACAGAGCTTTTGAAGTCAGAGATTGTGCCCTCCTGTGCCATTCCAGGTCTCCTTCTTTGCATCCTGCAGAGAGGCACATCCAAACATATTTCCTTAGTCTATCTCTGGTCAGGCCATTGGGCATGAATGCCCACGCTGTGGATTCTAGTTTGGGTAAGTGTACCACTTCGCTATGCACAGTTTGGGTGGATAGGCCAGGTTCCTGAGGCCTCTGTTTGAACATTGTTGAAACTCAGAGCAGAGGTGGGTTAGGCAACCCGTATTTCAATGCCATTGGAAATAAGACAAACAGGAACAGAAATGAAGCCTGCAGGTAGGAGTCCTCATCTGGCAATAGTGTCAGGGACCATTCTCTTCTGCATGAGACATTTGAAAGGACAAGGTGAGACTTCCTAAGAAGGTCCATAGGAGGACCATGGTGGAGGAACCTTCAATTTGTGAAATAGGTTTCCTTCAGAAATCTTTGAACTAAACATATGGTAGATACGGTTGGCCCAAGAAACCAGACTAAATCTAATCTGGTCTACATGCCTTTAGCTGCATATAATGGAGATGTGAGAAGCCACAGCACTAACTGCAAGATCTACTAATCTACTCCTACTGCACTTATTTAACTTCTAATATAGACATATCCTGAATTGTCACAGAAACTACCTAGAGACGAAAGAGCAGAATAGGAAACTATATGTTTTCTTTTTATGTTAATGCTTTTATTTTATAGAGTTCTGTAGGTTAGACTCCCTTGTGACGGTATGGAAAAGTCATGATTGTCAATAAACTTTCTGGAATTTTACCATTATTTCATTAAAAAAAAATGCAGTGAGAGAATATTTGACCTGAATATATGCAAGCCCTTAAGTTATAGTATAAGACTGTGGCTGTTCACTTGACTCCCGCTCAGGCTTTGTGTCTAACCCACAGCTCATGCTAAGGCCTCACATATGCTGGGAACAGCACCATTAGGCTAAAGCAAGAACAACACTTATGCCACTCAAGGACAGAAATAGAGGTCTGCAAAAAAAGAAGTTCTGCAAAAAAAGCAACTCTTTGGTAGTTTCTCATAAGACTGATATTCTTCAAGATAAGTAAATTCTTGCCTAATAACTGAAACAACCAATAGATATGGTATAGACCAACTTTCCAAGCTGGAACATACAAATACATCAGCTCATCCAAAACAGGCTTTGAAGAAGATTCACCAGCAGCTGGACTGCTGAGGCTCTCGTGCTTCCCGATGTAATTCAGGAGACGCCCACATCGCGACAGAGGAGGAAGGATGAGCACTCTCACTGTCAGCTAGGTAACTATTTTGCTCATAAGTGCACAAATTAGTGAATTAACGAAGCAACAAACCAGTGAATTAACAATTTAGGCTAGTCTATTGAAAAGGGATTGTGTCCTTGTTTGCTTTTTGCCTAAGAAACTTGTGAAATAAAGTCTGATTCACACAGTACACTGTCCTGTAAGTTGGAGAGATCACAACGAACCATGACATAAGATGTAGAATATATGTGTGTCAGCAAAACCAGTTTAAACCAAGATGGCCAAGAAAAAGGAAAAAAAACCCTTGAAATTATTTTAGCACAAAAAGTATAGACATTAAAACTTTGCCCTGATCCAGCCTGGTACTTGAAGTTCAAAAGCAAAAGTCAGGAAGCTGTGGATTTGCTGCACTGAGAATGAAGCAGAGCAAAACAGAAATTCCGCAGACCAGCCACAGGCAGGGGCACCTTGCGAGGGCTCCACAGCTTGCTACAGGAAGGAAAGTACCAGCCGTCCAGCTATGTTACACATCTTTAAGACCACAGTGTACCATGGGTTTTAGCCCCAAAGATCTTGTACTCACTGGAATAGGCTTCAGAAAGGGAGCGTCTCTTTCTGTGAATCAATATGTGATTTCTAGGTCTGGAGCTTTTTATTTGAATTTGCTCAGGAAATCAGTTTCTCCTGAGTACATGAAGGGCAGCGACAGTTGTTTTTGAGAGATAATATATTCAGATACGTTTTCAGAGGACCATGTTGAAATTCTTAACTTCAGGCCAGGCAAAAAGTAATTTAGATGGGCAAATAACAAGGTATTTAATGAAATTGAATGGCTCTAAAGGAAAAAAAAATCATTAATATATGCATTACCTAACAGCAACTGAACTCCTAATGTTCTTAATTTGGAATTAAAGGTGAATTTTATAACTTTTCCTCAAAGTTTAGCACTAATTTATTAGTCATCAAGCACTTCTGAAATACCACAAAGTCAGCTTGCAAAGGTGATCCAATTTCATGAGGTGCTGGGCCAAGCCTATTATGTAGTGTCATCAGCATATAGATGACATCTGGTACCCAGATTGGAACTGCTTCTGCTGCACTAGCTGATGTACAATGAATGTGTATGGAGGAGGAGGGGGAAAGACAGTGGGCCCAAGCTAAGCCCCAAAGAATTTACTTTAGGTAACTTCCAATTTTCCATTTCTCTGGGGACTCTTTTGAAGTTCATTTGATGACTATTGTAATTGACAATCTATTTCTTAGCAATTCTTCCAACCTGTGGACATCTATAAGAAATCGGTATAGAACAATTAGGGGCCAAAGTGTCCTTTTCAAAAATCTGTGTGGATCATTCCACTATTCATGCAGAACTAATCACAGATAGATTCTGAAAAATTTGAATGAAAGACAATCAACTCTTTTACCAATATCTGAGTCTTGAATTGCTCACCCCTGTCACTTATGTTTAGCTTGAATAATACTAGGCTTAAAAAAATATAGCACAGTCCAAGGTCACGCACTGTGATACTGGGCTCTGTGAGCCAATATAAGTTAAAGACTCCCCAGCAGTGAACAGCATCGCTAGTGTAACTCAAGTGTGGAACGATGGAAGAACGGCGCAGAGAGACTGAAGGCTGTGTAGCAGCTGGCTCTTAAGGATACGCATCTGAAGAGGAAGAAAATAAAATATGCCAGATGGCAGTGAAGGCTCAGCAGCAAGAGAGACAGAAAATGAATTTTGATGAGATGAGGGCATATCGCTGCTCAGTTCTCTCTGTGACTGAAATAGAAACGTTTGTTTTCAGTCAAAATCCAATGTACATAACTCAGCTTTTATGCAATCCCTAGCTCTTTAAAGGAAACATTAGTTACTGCAGACCCGCATTTATTTCTGCCATAGCTCATATGTACTAGGTACCAGCCGGTGCAAAGTAAGGCCTCTCTTTAACGGAATATGCTGGTACATTTGCCTCTCCTTTAGCTTTACCTTGACAATAGCTCTCCAAAAGAGTATTAGGGATCTGGGTTCAGATTCCTTAAGCATCATCTTCTCCAGGGCGTGGGGCAGTGCTATGCTGGATCACAAAGCACACTGCAATCCTATACAAAACATAGCTCTAGCAGGAGACATACATATGGGAGGAAGTAGCTTTCAGGCACAGCAAAAAGATCTTTATTACTCTGGGCATAAGCACTGCATAAACATTAAACTAGTTGAGAGAAAAACCATTAATAGTAGCAGTGGGAAAAGACCCCTAAGCCTACATTTTAGTTGGATACACTGATAAAGCAGTTATACTTTAATTATGCTTTATATATTTTGGGGTTATATATTGTAGAAATTAATATTTTGGAGGTGGATATCTGTAAAGGTATCAAAGAGGTACTCAGACTTTGGCATTTCTATGTGAATCATTTTGATAATAGTTAACCACATAGGGATGAAATCCTGCCTCACTCAAACCAGTAGGAAAGCTCCTATTTCATTACAGTGAAACTACATTTCACCTCGGATGTAAAATACTCCCCTAATTATCCATAATTTTACTTGGCATTCGAGCACCATTTTTATAAATCAGTCCAACATCCTTTCAATTAACACCTTTCTAGTTAGGAAAAAAAAATCAGTTGAATAATTAGCAGTTTTGTTCTTCATTTTTGCAATGAAAGCATACCCTCTGAAAATAGCTGTTATGTTTTTCAGTCAGTAACAGACACAGAGACTTTGCTTTATTGACAGCAATTAACTTTTAATATTTAAAAAATGACAGTAACTCAGAGGTTACTGAGTTACCCAAGGATTTGTCTTTCTCTTAACTCTTAATCTCCTAGAAGGTGTGCACTTATAAAAATGGTGAAAATATGCCAAGAAATCAGAGGTGCTGGGATCAAGTCAGTGCTATTCTGGTTTACAATACAAAAGATAAATCCATGCAAAAATCTTTGGGGTCAAAACATTTAAAATAATGACAGCATTTGTTGTTATTATTGTTCTACTTTTTTTAAAGACAGTTTGGCTCAGTAAAAAATATTGTAAGAGAGCCAGATCCATATGTTTGAGTTTTTTTGAATACAATTTGTAAAGAACAATATACTTAGCACTGCAAGCTGTTTTACAGGTTTTAAAAATGTTTTATTTTTAAGAAATGTTATATAACTCAATGATAGTTCCAAATGAGGCAGATAAGCAAACGACCTAAGGTTTGGATTTGCATATTTTGTGTATTTATTTCAACCTTTGAAACAGAAGCTGCCAGTTCTAATTTTATTAACCCTTTAAGAGTTTAAAATGTGCAGGTTTTGATTTTTACTTTAATGCCTACTTGCCCTATCACACTCCAGACCAGTCTAAATCTTCTTATTAATGAGACAAATGAAACAATGAAGTTCTTAGAAACCTTTCTTTTGGTTTCAGAGTCTCTCTTACGCAGCTGTCAGGGAGAAAATTATTTTGGGTCATTGAGACATGCCTGCACCATCCCTAGGGTCAGGTTGCCCCCGCTGAAACTAAACCACTTGAACTGGACTCATGTTTGTGTAGCTATGAAAACACTCACCATAGAAAAACAGAGAATAGTAAATTTTTGAACTCCACCTGTTTTGGAGCAATTATGTCATTCACTTTTGTGCAGAAAACTTCAAGATTAAAATGTAATTTTCTATTCTCTTGAAGCTAAAATGCTATTTCATTCTGGTTTTCAGTTAAAGACACCCTCCATTTTTTGGTCTGATCTTAAAGGCCAGCCTAGACTGGCCGAGTATTTTCACATTGGGAAACATGGGCCTAATAGATCTGTGTCCACCAGTTTTTGTTTGTTTGTTTTTTGGAGGGTCTCAGAGCTTCCCTAATGATTAGCATGTTTTCTTTATAATTTTAGACTCTTTCAGTCCTTGAGAGCAGACTAGGAAGTTGTCTACTGGCATGAGAGAGTGCAGGGGCTCGAGATGTTAGAAGGAATACCTGCTATTTCTGGCATAAAAATCTGTCTGAAACAAGGTAATTTTTCTGAGCCATTTTTTACAGATTTTCCCCATTTAAATTTTGTATTTTTAATTTTCTAAATTTTCATTCATATTTGTAAAGAAAAAAATTATGTTTTTTTCCAGAATAGACATTACTCATTTCGATCTTCTCATTTTATCTGTGATTTCAACTGAAACAAAACTGAAAAAAAAGTATTTTGAGGATATCCTATGAAGAGAAATGACTAAAATTTGCTTTCTACTTAGGAATTTAACACATTCTTACAGTGGGAAGCTTGAAGTTGAATTACTGCTAAAAGTTAAATCCTTCTGGAAGCAGAGCTAAGCCGTATCTTGCCAGAAATGAGCTATCTTTGTACCCTTTAGCATGGTTTTCTAAAGCAACAAATTTTATAATAACGCACCGTCTGTGTTGCTCTTTCAGTCCTCCCATAGCACTGAAATGGTCAATCAGCTTTCAAACATGTTTGAAATAACAGTGGAGGTCTTAAAGATACCAAATTTCTTCAGGTTCCATGAATATCATTAGCAGAGAGACTGTCATTTCATCAATCATTAGTACCCCCTAATGGAGAAAAGCAATTATAACTCACTCCCTCACCTACTCCAAGAGGTAGCCACCAGCTGACCAAGCATGCACTTCCACCAGCCTTTAAATCAGTCACAGCATATGCTGCTGCTGACCAGCCAAATACATGGGAGATCTGAGAAAAAGCAACAAGTGTTTTGGGGATGGAGACGTAGGAGCGAGCTGAGAATACAATGATGGGAATGGACTCAGTGGGGAAAGAGATAGTCACAGGGTGCTGGAAACACCCCTGTGGACAACGAGGTGCTGTTAATTCTAGTGTTCATACTAGGAAGTTGGCTGCTTTTTCTGTGTTTATGGTTTTTAACTGTCTTTTAAAAATTGTTCACCATTTCACTCTTTCTTTCTTTGGCTTTATAATACGCTTTTGTGTTTGCTGTGGCAAATATGCCAGCCAGGTACAAACGGGTTTTTTTGTTATTATTTAAATAAAGAAATAAGGTTTTGAGAGTAAAACAGCAATTCAGAAGTCTGTTTCTGTCTTCATGTGTAGGAGATGAAAAGAGAGGGAGAGAGAGAGAGAGAAAGAGAAGGCATCTGATGTTTTTAAACTGTATCTTGTAGATGTATCCCTAAATCACTTAATCTTATTAACTGTCTTGTTATCCTCATTTTTTTTCCCCTATAAAATCAGTGTCATGGCATCCCTGGTGCAAACCAGCTCCAAATCAAAGACTGACTGCTGAGCTGTGAATGCTGGGCTTTCGTGAACAAAGCAGGGATCTGTTTTCTTTCCTTCTGAAGGGAAAAGGGATGGATAACATTCATCTGAGCTTCCTTTTACTGCAGGTTGCCTTTGAGTTTACAGTGTGCATGGCACACACACAGAATAAAGCTTCTGGGAGAGCCCTAATCGAGCTCAGATCTATAGTAGAAAGCAATCTTACTTAATCTTGAAACATTTGAGGGGCCAGAATCTCAGTTAATGTATATTGCCAGAGATCTGTTTTGAAAAATGCTATTTCTGTTCCCATGGGCTAATATCTATGGCTAGAGAGCTCTGCTCTATAGGGGGTTGACTTTGCCCCCAAGAAGTTTTACAATTTCCTTCAGCGACAGTGGAGTTAGACCAATATTTACCCACCCATTTTACATATTTCTCCATCTGGCCTTTAAAATCTCATACTGCAATTGTCGTATTCTCAGAACAAAATATGTATTCAGTGTTCTTTCTATCTGTCTATTTGTGCCAGGATTTTGTGTTGCTGTTATCAGTGTGGTGTATGGGGCCTTATCTGTAGAAAGAACACAGTCCCTAATAGATGACAGGGACTCACATAAGGGAAGGAAGTGTGTCAAATATTGCTTTGACTTCACCTCCTTTGGGTCTCAGAGGAAGACAACGGACTTGATAAATTTAGGCACTTCACTCCTGCACTTGATGGGTAGCTGTATTCTCCCAGCCACTCACTGGTATCATTTGCAGGTCTAGTGACAATCTCACTATGTTCATGTACGATTGTGGACAAATCATCTACCTCCATTTTTATCAAGATCTTAATATAATTATCCAGAGTTTCTTTTTATTTCACAATGTTCAATGTTTATCCAAAGGCAATGTCCTAATGTAGAACTTATGTGATTTAGCAGAATTTGCTGCTTTTGTCTAAGCCAGTCTCCTTCCCAGTGCTCATACTGGAGGGAAGCGATGGTAGTACTTTCTTCAGACTCTGCTTGTATCTTGTATCTCCTTTTGGGTGATCAAAGTTACTTTTGCATGTGGAACCTGTTGAAAGTTAATGCTTTCATGACCATGCATTTTCTTATGAAGCTCATCAAATCAGATTGCCAATCAATTCTGAAATATAGGATTATTGGTTATTTCTATGCATCAGACATGGTTGTCTGCTTCTCAGAAAGAAAGGTGGGGCAATTCACATAAAAACTGAGATTTTGAGATTTTGGAGAACAAGATTATGAAGATTTTGGAGAACGAGAATTGTGTTGTAGTCCCAGATCAGATTCTGTTTTAGTTATCATTTTAGTTATCATTACAATAACTATAAAGCTTATGGTAACCCAAACTCTTTCAGCCTGTCACTTGCTGTGTTTCTTTAATTTTCTCAGTATATTTTCTATCCTTAGATTTGGGGAGAAAGGAGGAGGAGTGTAACTTGGTCATTAGGCATATGGCAAATTATATAGATTAATAATGAATTAAAAAATGGTAATGAATAACAAAATAAATAAATACTAAATAAACCCTGAATTGAAACAATAACTAAAACTTTAAAGATACTTGCTTTTGGACTGTATCTATATCTTATTCTAGTAATACTGGAACTTCTTTTACTAGTATCATGTCAATCTAAGGAGAATGAAGAATAAGATTTAGCAGCACACACTGAATATGGCACATATTCGAAATTTGTAAGATCAATGAATAGGTTTAGCAACTATTTAGTATCCCAGCTTATTAAAATCTTAATGCCTTTAGAGGACTTTTATGTCTTTTTTTGAGCTTGTAGGCATGACTAGTTTCAATCCTCTGGGCCCTATTTATTCATTTGAAAAATCTTGGTTTCAATGAACTTTTTATGAATCCACTGCAAGAACACATACTGTGGTTGGCACCAGGGCATAGACAGTAGCACATCCGGACACTAGTGTTAGTTCACTTGTGAATGCAGTACTACTGTACACCTCAGCAGTTTTCCCTGTTAGGTGTGGTTTGCTTGAAATTCCAAGATCTTCAGGTTCTGTCTGATTTAGATCAGATTTACCAAGGAGAAAATTCTATATCTGCACAGCTAAATGCACCTACAGCAGACCATGGTTTTCAGTCCTTGGTGAGCAGATGCAGAGGTTCACACACACCCTGCACACAGCCCTGTGCCTCCAAGGCAGACTGGCCAGAGCCACATAACCCTTGCCCTTGGATCTGCTCTGTGTCACATGCAGGGCCCTCAATACACCATCATTATTTTTTGTGTTTCTGAAATAATGAGAAATTTGTGTTCAGTCCCACTAGGGAGCTTTTTATAGCATGAAACTCAGAATACATACTGCTTGCCACACAGCAGGGCACATGAACATGTGTTAATTTTTAAGACTCGATGCCTGCTAGGTAGTGTTGGAGGGTGATACAGAGCAGAAGAAACCTAGTCTGTTGCAGTCTTCCTCCATTCTGTCTACTGCAAACAATCTCTGGAGAAAACTCTCTTTTCAACAGCAGATGAATTTTGTTTCATAGGAAACCCATTGGTAGTACTCCAAAAGAAAGCTTAGAATCAAATTACCATTTCTGTAGTGTGGAAGATAAAGGGCTCAGGGTTTAGGGGTATTTGACAGAACAGATATGGCCCAAGTTTCCTACAACCCAGAACTCTGATTTTCAGCCAGGTCTATTTATCAGATGAAACCTTGATCCTGGCTTGATTTTGAATATCAACTCCAAATACACTGAATTTATAGAAAGAGATATTGAGAATATTCTACTTTGGCCATTGAAAATATTCTGTTTGCTCATAAAACTGATCTATGGAAGCTTTTCACTTTCTTTGTAAGGATTTTTTTACTATTTTTACTTTCTTTGTAAATATCTCTGATATCTGTGGATAAGAAGCACTGAATAAATGTTAGATATTATCATTTTAATAACCATTTCCATGAAAGATGTTTGTAGAATGTGTCTCTTCAGGAAAAAAAAAAAAAGTTGTTGCTGTCTCCATGACTTTAGTCATTACAAATGAAACTGTGGCCTTCATGTTTTAATAATGACATGACACAGGGTGACGTAGTGGAGGGGTGTGAGGGCAAGCCAATGTTAACACATTTACCAGACAAATATCTTCTACCAAAGCTTTAATCTACTTAACAATGTTATCAATTAGTGAAGAACATTGATTAGATAAATCAATACTATTCTTGTTTAACAGTTCAAAATTTGCTCTCTAGTCGTGCCCTGATGCAGTTGGTATCAACATGCTGTTGATGCTTGCTTTCTTCACAGAATATACATATTCTACACTAAGAGAAAATATCTGTCTTAATATTTCTGAGTGACATATGCAAATATTAAGTTTGCTCATCACTCATTCAGATGCAGAAAAACTGTTGAGTACCAGTCTTTCTCTTATTCCTCTTTACATGGTTTCTTTGATCATAAAGTTTAATATTTTATTGCTTAGACTGTAGAGTAAGGCCTTGCCTCTTCTAGATTATATCTTTCTGTGCTGTTCCTGTTTAGAGACACAAGCACTAAATACAAATAATAATTTGCAATACAATGGCAGGTGTTCATTTGTATGTGTGTGGGTGATTATTAAAATAGCTACTAATTAAATGATGTTATTGTCAGCTTTGTGTCATGCAAGATAGATTTCAGATGTTTCACATACAAAATTCTTTTCAATATCACCCTCAGCTCTTTTTGCCAGCTTTATAATTTTTCTGAACAGTCTCCTCCCACCTACCCCCCCAAGTAGGTATTTGCCCTTAGGATTTTTTCCTCCACTTACACATTAATGAGACAATATGTTTTCAAATTTAAACTAATTTTATTTCCTGCCTTATATTTTTATTACTTGAAATAGGGTTTGTTTTGTTGTATTTTCTGTCCCTGCAATATTTGAAGCTGTGTAATGTCACCTGTGACTTTCGTTAATGTAATGTTTTATTCCACTTGCTAGCCCACTGAAGTGAGTAAGAGTTTTGGCACTGACTTCAGTGAGGTCACGTTTCCACTGAAGTTTAGTAATGAAAGCGCTAAAATACTCCTGGACCAAGCAAAGGACCATGCCTCGTCAAAACTTGATACATTGCTGTTCATCATTACTCCTTCTCACAGTCCTACAGTTAGTTCCTGTCAATATGAAAGATTAATTTTCAAAGTTGTTTTTAATTAATGTTGAGAGCAGGATCATTCACTAGCTTTGTAATAACATCAGAAAGCAATCTGACTCGCCTGGCAATAGTTAGTGCTCATAAACCTACAGTGGAGCCTCTCGAACACCTTGAGCGCTCTGAGTGGCAGGGACAGGCACGTTCCCCCCGTCAACAGCCTGCAAAGCGGGGCTGTTTCACCAGGTGTGTGCAGCAGCTCTTGTGAAGGAGCAGGAGTTTCGTTCTTCAGCGCAGGCTCAGGAAGTGCTGAGCAGAAGTTTTCCAAGGGCTGTCAGCAGAGCAGCAGAGCCTTGCACCATCCCTCGATTTACCGAGGGGTAAATGCGGTGGTAATGAGGCATGTTAAATCTGAACCACATGCTGCATCTCTGCACAGAATCACTGTACGAGTGACATATCCCTGCCCCACCACAGACTGTGAATTTCTGCACAGAACATAAAAAAAAAAAAAAAAAAAAACTGATTAACAAGGTTAAAAAGAAGCAATGACTAATACAGATTTTAAAAAGCAATGAAGCAGACATTTGTAATACGTGGTTTGCAAAAAATTAAGCAGAAACAGCACAGGACAATTGTCTAAGAAACATCATTGTGACAGTTAAAGACACAGTGAATGCAAGTGCTCATCGATAAATTTGGTTTGCTGTGTGCAAGCAGAATATCCTAACTGGCAAGATATAGACACAAAGTCTTTTTTTCAGCCATGTTTCTGAAGCAACTAAATCCCAGTGTTTCAGTCAGAGTGAAGAACCTAAAAACCTTTGAGGATGTGGGCCATAACGCATTAAAAGGATTTATCTCCTAAGCTGGAAACAGTTATGAACAAAACTCAGTGGGAAGAAAAAATTAATGAAACCTATGAATGATTAGGAAATGTTTAATAATGATTTATTATGATTTTTCTAATTGCCTACAATTCCCAATTCGTCAGTCACCTAAAGGACCTTTATTAAAAAATCTGGGTCAAGAGGGGAAGTGAAAGTAGCAGTTAAACAAAAAGTCTCCTCCACTCAAATTTGCAATTGAAATGAAGTACTTGATAGAAATAAACATAAAAAAGGACATTAGAGAACACAGGCAATGTAGAAGTAGAGAAAATGTATCAGTTAAAAATCTCTGGTTAGCAAGGAACAAGAAAATAGAGCACAGTTATTTAAAGTGTTAAGAACAAACATAAAATCCTAAAAATGTTTCTGTAAGATGACAAAATGGTTAGTTATGTGGCAGACAAGAAGCACAGGGTCTTTTTAATCAGAAAATCAAAATATTGTGCACCTAATAATACCAACATATGAGTAGAGGAACTAGAAAGTCAGCACATACATACCGAGTTAGATTTCTTTAACAAGTTTGGGAACCTTTAGAAAGTCACAGAGGTTGGTAACCATGGAATGTTGTGCCAATATTTCATAAGAGTAAGTGGACATCTCTACACTTTGTAACATGACATGCATCCTAGGGCAAAAAATAAGTGTTTGATCACTGAAGAATTAGGCAAAATTAATATCTATCGACGGTTTTAAGAAGTTCAGATTCTGTCCTAAAACACAAAATTTTAAAATTTTACTTTGTTGATATAATCAACTCTTGTAAGATGTTTGACTTAGTCCCAGAAGATCCTGATTTTAACTTTTAAAATAAAATAATAAAATAAAAAAATGGTGAAATGTTTAATAACTGGAGTAAAACTTATTATCTGATATATCCTGCAAGCCTCTACCCTTGGGCTGACACCATTTAATATGCTGATAAAACTAAAAGATGATACAGATCTGATGTCAGCTTTTCATAACAGGATGTTGATACATAAGAAAATGACCAAGAAAAGTCTGTAAGATTGACTTGAGTCTGAAAAATATCTTCTACAGTTAGACAGTAAGAGTAATCTCTTAAGTTTATTTAACTCACTAGTGGTGTTTAAATATTTTGATGGAGACTAAATTCATATTATAAAAGGTAACTTCCATTACCTTTTGATAACTGGTTGTGGAGTCTGCATTCTTGGAGATTTTCAAAACCCAACTGGCCATGGGCCCAAGCAACCTGCTCTAGCTGACTCTGCTTGAGCAGGGTGTTGGACTAGATGATCTCCGGATGTTCCTTCACACCTCAGGTCTGTGATTCTGTGGCAAATGTACCTGGTGACTTCCATATACAATGAAAGTAAATACTGCACTTCTTGATCAAATAGAGTAGAGCTTCATTATAAACTGTGATTTTGATGCAGAAATTATTGTTTAGTTATGACTTGTATTACGCAGATTATGCAAGTGCCCATCCATTTCCAGGTTAGATCATTGTCTTTCTAAGGCCCTTATTTGGCATTAAAAATACAAAAAATCCTGATGTTAACAGATCTTTAATCTCATCTGATTAATAATATCGCCTTGGAAATAGCAAAATTACATTACCCATGTACAAATTTAATAATTGAGACACCTAGACACTGAAGATGGGATTCATATGAAGACATGTAGATGTCTACACCTAGCTGGTCACCCTGAACTCCCTTTACAGTTGCTAAAAAAAAAGAAAAAGAAAAAAAGCACATTTGGGATATTAATCCCCTGAAACATTTGCTTTAGGCATGATCAGTTACTCCTTAGAAGTGTCTCTAGAGACTCCAGGATGTGAATGCATCACATCCTGAAATCATCATATTACTGGCAGTAGAAAGTGCACACAGTGTCCCACTTCTTACTCCAAAAATCTGAGATCCAGAGGGAGCATGAGAAAATGAGGTGCTCATCCCCAGTTTCTCATCATGATTTGTAGGTAGGCGTTAGAGAAATATCTTTAAGGATCTAAATCAAAATACTGACCCGGGATTCTGGGTAACAGTGTTATGTCAAGTGTATTGAATTATTGGATGAAAACTATAAAAAATATCTTGTTCTATATATGAAACAAATTATTAAAGAAAGAAATCACATCTCCCCTCTTACTCTTTTTTCGTCTCCCAAAGTAGTCGTTCCCTTTTACCTAAGAGTAATTATAGTTGTGTAAAGGAAACCCTAGCAGTCAGAGTTTTGGCTTCTGGGTGCTTTCGTCTTTATTGGTGATTACTTCTTCCTTAGATTTACTCCGTAAAGGTAATGCTCTCCCTCACTGTCCTAATGATTTCTGGCTTCCAATCCTAGTGTTGCTTTAGACCATCACTGTTGAATGGTTTCTGCCACGAGCCCTGCAGCGGTAGCAGAGCTGGCTCTGGAGACTGCACTACAGACAGTTAAGCAGTAGCACACGGGTGGCTCTGCACAGCTGCTGAACAAGCGAGCAGTCAGATTTCTTTTTTCTTTTTTTTTTTCCCCTCAGCAGAGAGAAAGAAATATCACCTACTGTTCAAGATAAAGTGAAGGGGAGAAAGCAGTCAGCTGAACTAACCTGCTTGCTTGCTACACCACTCACTTAAAAGCCTTTCTGAAGCCATGTCGCTGACCACAATTCCTTACCATTTTTTCTCTGCTTCTACTGTATTTTGCATCTATTACTTTTGTAGCTGGTGGACTGTTTGCAAGGGACAGAAAAGATGATAGCTTGCAAGCCTGGCATTCAGAATCTGAGTTTAATCATCTAGTCTATTATAAATTTACTATGGTATTTTGAGCAATTAGGGGAAAATTCACTGAAGGACTTAGATACTGCAATGTTTAAGTTAAAGGTGCCTGAGCTCTTGGAATGGAGTTCTGAATTAGGTGATTAGACTCACTCTGTTTTACATGAGGCCAGGGAGATATTGAGGGAGAGAGTGAGGTTTCATAATAGCCAGTGTACTGAGTGGAAGGCATAGATCAGCTGATGGCAAAGGTGTGTTTTGCATCCCAGTTTTCCCTGAGGCTTTCAAAAATCAAACTTGAAGCTGTGGAAAGTCCCCTGACACATTTTCCTGGAATTTGCAGTTCTGAAGCACATTCTGTAATCAGATATCTAAATCCTTCCTTTCAGAAAAGGGAACAAAGATCATGCTTCTCCTTGAAAACAGGTGGGTAGGAAAAAAAAACAGTCTTACATTTTTATTTTAACACTATCCCACACTGCGAATGTGAGAGACCTGATTTAACCGCCTCACTGTCTGTAGGGACTTTAGCCTCCCTCCCCTCCAGCTAACTATCCAGATGCAGTTCTAAGCTGCGTGTATGATAGCACATGTAGAATTAAGGTGTGTATTTATTTCTCCTCTTCAAACTGCAACACTTTGCAGAAAACAAACAAGGATTCATAGAGTCAAAGAAAGAAAGAAAGAATGAGCCTGACTTGATATGCTTATGTCAAGAGGAAGGAAAGAGAAAAACAGAAATATAGCCCTGGATTCCAACATCTGCTTCCCAGACTGTTAACATATTTCTTCTAACGTCACTTTAATGAGCCTTATATAAATATTTACCAGGATGAACAGAACACAGATTATCCCTGTTTCAGATATCCTTTCCCATCCTGATCCAGTGAGTCTTTACTTCTGTTCAGGTATCCAGCCTAAGTATGGTCCTTCACTGTACTTCAGCTCTGCTGCACTTTGTGAAGTACTGTCCCTGCTTGATCCCTCAGCTGAGGCTGTTCCCAATCTCACAGTTGCATTTCCTATGCCAGCCAAAGCAGAAATTCATAGGAGAAATGAATAATTTTCAGGCTAAAGGCTTGCAGGCTTGTAGAACAATATTGCTAGGAAATATAAAAGATGTCTTAAGAAATAAGAAGCACAATATAGATGGCTTGTATGCAAAAGAGCAGATCTCAAATAGGCAATAAGGAGAAGTTCAGACATTTCATTTTGGTTGATCTCAAGATTATTCTGAAGATCTGCATCAACATAACCTATGTTTCACATAGAATTCACTCCATGTTATTTTCAGATAATACTTTTCCACTGGATTATCAGTGAACCACGTAGCTGTGGTTATGGTTAACTTCAATGGAGGATCGATTCTTCTCACAAGTATTAGCAAAGTTGATAAAAATCAAACCTGAAACCAAGTATAAGAAAAAATAAATCTGCTCATGTTAAAAAACACTTAATCTCCTTTTCAAAATAATACTGCTTTTTTTTTCTTTTTTTTTTTTTTTTTTTTTTCAAAGTCAAGCAACAGAATTTGGCAGTGGAATGGAAATACATCCAGGGTGTTCCTTCTGAAATATCCCTAAAAGTCTTTGTTAAAGGTGTCCTGGCTCTCCTGCAATTTCTTTTTTTCAGGCTCCATGAACTTCTGCAAAAAACACCATTAGCAAAAGCAGGAGGCCTCTCTCCTCTGAGCTTTTGGTGATACATCTGTCTGGCACCCAGAATGCAAGAATGTGACAGGTTACACTTGGAGTGAGGCAGGAAAGATACCTTGAGCAAAGGGCAAAAGTAGGGTGGAAGGAAGGCAAGCTGTTCCAGGCAAAAAGTCTTCACAAAGGCTTTATATGAAAGAAAAGGATTTTCTGAAATTTTACTTACGTTGTCAACCACTGGTGTTAATGAATAGTACAATAATAAACAGAGAAGATGGCCAGGGGGTGGGTGTCTTCTGTAGACCTACATTAATGTGATGCAAGTCAAATACAGGATGTATATTCAGGAGAAACACATCTAATTCAAATAAAATAAAACCAGTGAACTCAGAAGACTAATATAGTTCTTAGCTAAGGGGCTGGACTTCACCAAATCCCTGGAAACTTTCAATCGATGCCTTGGAAAAATTTGACCTTATATGAAGAACACTGGTCTTTGTGAGAGACCCTGCTCTAGGAAAATACTTTATCACGTTTACTGTTTGAATGTAAAGTTTTATGCCTTGTGAAAGTGCAAAATCACATCCACTGTACACCCATTAATTTAAATCAAAGGTGTTAAAGTTAACACTGCATCATTTAATAAAAAGTGTTAAACAAAAAGGTTAACTAATCCCGAGTAGGTCATGAGTTAATAACCTGAGAATACTCACTGAATTAGCTTTCTAAATTTATCACGTCATCCCTTGAGTAAAATCTCAAAGTAAAGATAAGTTCCCTAGGCTGTGGGGGAAGGATAAGAGACATGGGGTATTAGAAGCTAGCAAACTACGAGTGTTTTATGCACTCATAGAATTTAAGTGTAAAGGGAATATAACATCAGCACATTGTCTTCCAGATATCTCTTTATTCAGCCCAAAAACCTGAGCTTGACTAACAGTCTTAAAATGTGTTTTGAAAAGTATGTCTTGTTTGTGCACTTTGAAGTGTTTGTGCTTACTTGAAGCAGCTTAAGTTACAAACAAGCTGACAGTGTTCTGCACTAAGTACAGAAGGTTTAGTTGTCATTTACCTTCCTCGGGAACGAATTAGATCTCCTCTTATAAAAATCGAGTTAAAAATTATGTGGGGCCTAATTATAAAGACTTGCATCGCTGAGGATCTCTTTGTATAGATGCAACCTATATACAAAAATATTACTCCTCCAATTGAGTTCCACTTTGTATTTCTTCTGCATAAGTTCCTACAGATATTCATAGAGGAAAAGAATCTGGTGCTCAAAGCTCACAATCAAGGCAGGTCCTTCTTCAGCTGTTTTAGCAACTGACGGAACATCACGCTTAATGAAAGCAGAAGTAAATTGTAAAATAGTGTTGGAAGGAAATAGAAATTCTAACATTAACCATGACATTGTAGATTATTATTAAATAGTAAGCTCAAAAGAAAGACTAGGAGGAAGAAAATGTTTGATCAGCACAAAAGGTCAGGAGCATAGTCCAAAATATAAGCAATATTATAGATTTCAGTGTGGAGTGTCATGAAAGTGTGTGCTCAGAATAGGAATCTGGTCACAGCTGCCGAGTTCTATGTCCTCTTTTAATTGTCCTACCACTAAAATGGGGGGAAAATATTTATCCTTTTGTCTCCCAGTGACATTCTTTGGAAGAGACCGCAAACATATATTCCAGTTAAATGTTAATGGAAAGTTAATAGGCATCACTGGAACCATGGTAATTCACTATATGTTCTTAACCCACAGAAAATACAAGGTCACTCACCTTCCACTGTGGGCCAAAGTGAAGTGAATTATCTCATATCTGCAAAAGGTAAAAGTGTACAAAGGAGACTCACTGCACCTCAATAGCCACGTGGTGACTTGTTACCTTACAGTAACTCGAGTATGTGCTTGAACCTTAAATTATTGTTTGCTTTGTATACAGAGATCTTCAGGCACTAAATTGAGAGGTGGGAAGACATGAAGATAAGAGTAAGAGAAATACATATATCAGGAAGCTAGGAGCAAAAGGACATGTAATACATACAGCAAAGATATTCAGGTTTGAGAAGGTGCAGATACATGCTGAAATTTGGACTTGGAGGCAGGTGTCAGTGGCAGAAGAAAAGTAGTAGACAAAAACATGCTTTGATTGAAAAATGGGAAAGGTGGTTGCAATCAGACCAATTAACCAAATATCTTGTTTGTCTATTTATCTTATTAACTCTGTGTCACGTAGACTTGTCTCCGGTAGAACTGTGTTCCCTGAACTGTCATGTATAAAAATATGATTCCTCTGAGGAAATACTCCAGGAATAAAACTGTAGCATGAAGAGTAGACAGGTAACTTATTTATCTCATTTTCAGTTTTGTTTGCTATTAGTAAATAGCTTGCAGTCCTAGCAGTGCTTTCACTATAGTTATTTTTCTTATTTATTTATTTGTCATGGAAATGAATTTTTCTATTGATCTTTTCTCTTTTAAAATTTAAGATTATTTGAATACTCCTGAAATCTTATTTAACATGAGGAGCTCATTTCTGCTAACCTTACATGCTTTAATTGGAGCTCCTAACTGCTGCTATCTACATTCTGTCACTGCACTGCCTTTTTCAATATGTATCTGATTTCTGCTTTTTTTACTATGTACTAAAATCTGAGTTCTCTGTGCAGCCTGTTTCATTTATAATGTTAAGAGATGATTATCTGAATGAGAGTTATACTCAGGAGTAAAAAAGCAGCAGCTCAGGTACATTTGTGAATTATACTTTTTACCCTTTCTGGCCTGTTTTGAATGGGAGATGAACATAAATTTACATCTGCTAAACTAAATGGTTTATACCAATTCAGGCTACTAGCCTGAATATTGTTGATGCTGGAGTATTCAGCAAAGTTTCTCAAAACCACTTATTTACACAAAAAAATAGCTCAACTGGTTTTTGCTCTAGCTTTTTCATTATTTTATCCTTTAGAAAGACTACCACTGACACCTATATTCTCACAAAATTAAAAGAGGTGATAAACCATAAGCAACAAATGGAATGGATGTATTCACAAGAATCATGAGAATTAGAGTCAAAAGAGTCCTAAAGAGAGCATCTCTGTCCCAAGTATCTAGATTCTTCCCCTAAAATATGTTTAACTTGTTCTGGAACCCTCACTACTAAAGACTGCAATATTTGTTCCAGTTTTCCACTATTTTAACGGTTAGAAAGCTTTTTCCTAAGTCTAGTAGTAGTCTCTTTTAATACAATACTTCATGTTGTACCCACACCAAAAAGGATAGAAATGGAGAATAACTCATTCCTTTCATGTTTGCATATTCTTTTATGTATTTGAAGGCTACAGCTATGTCCCTCTTCAGACTTCTCTCCAGATTAAATGGCCCCACTTTTCTCAACCTCACCATGTCTTCCAAGCTTCTGACCATTCTTGCTAAGCTCCTCCAGATTTTCTCTAACTTGTCCATATCTTTCCTTAAAAATTATTCATTTAGTGGGGGATTTGCATGGTATTTGATAAATACTTGGGAATAAAAGTGCCCCCCACAAAGAGCTTATTCTTTAATTGAAATAACTACAACAGAATACATTATGTATCATAAGAGAAAGATCAAGTGCTAGCTAATTAAGCAGGCATTACAGACTGACTACGTGATATCAATAAAGAAGTTGCTATTGGAAGGTTAAATAGCGTAACAGGAATTGACACAGAGAGTTGAAATAGGACAAAAGAGTCACTTGAAATGAACATATTCCTCGCACAGAAGCCTGACAAACTGAAAGGAGCCTAAAAAGGAGACAACAGAAGCCAATAAGAAAAGATGGCAGTGGAGAATTATAAAAAGAATAAACCAGAGTCCAAGGGCAAAACTGTAGCCCAATAAAAGTTACTTTGGGCTTTGTATTTGGCTTGAGATAATTCATTTTTAGATAATCTACTCCTGAAAATCACAGAAATCCCAAATGATCCCTCCCCCAAAGTATATTACAAATAACAGTAACATGGGATATGATATAAGCTTGATAGTTTTCATTGCTTAATGCAATGTGTCCCTTTCACCTCGTAGATGACACCTTTATGATAAAATAAAATAACCGTAAATACTTTTTCAGGTTTTAACATTTTTTATAACCAGAAGTATTTCTATTCAGGATCTGAGGTGAGACTGGTAAGCCACACATGTATACTCATATATTTTTTAAAAAGAAATAAGGAAAAAAAAGGTATAAACGAGAGTGAAACACAAAATAAGAACTGTTATTTGAGTAGGAAGACACAATTCTCAAAACAATTCATATGAAGCCCCATGTTTACAATTGTCCTCACTTTATTCTATGCAATAAATGGAGTGTTAGTGGAAAAGAACAAATCTTTGGACTGTCATGACAGCATCAAAAGCAGATGAACTTCTCTGAAGTAAATGTGGTCTGGCTGGATAAAACAGGATAATCAGCCAGTCAAATCTACATGAAAAAAATAAAAAGAACAGAGAAGGAAAGAAAAAATTCTAGAGAAAGCATTCAGAATAGCCTTTTTCACCTATTCTTCAGCAACTAAACAGACACATTCATGCAATCTCTTTGAAACTGAACAAAAGGGTTGAGTGAACTGCCTGAATTTCTGATGACAGAAATGCAGCCATACTAACCCTCTCATGAAAAGTGGTGGAAAACTTCAGCTGAAGTGTCCTAAAATGCAATGAACCCTATTTTCCACCTGCATTGATCATTCCCTATTCTGTACTTTTTTTTTGACATTATTTAAAACAAAGTTGTACCTTATTTGAAATGTTGAAAGTGAAGAGAGCTCCTCTATAGTTAGTCGCAGACTTACTTTAAAAAGTCAGTACTTTCCAGTTTATGATCTTTAAATGGAACATTTTTGATATGTATATTATTTAGAAGACTGAATTTAAGGAATACAAATAAAAAGGAGTCTTTTGTACATCCATGCAAGAACTACTGCAATCATATTTACTAATTATTCTTGGAATTAGTCTTTGACTGAAAATGGCAATAAGGAAATTAGAATGTATTGTATCTCAGGCTTGGATCAAACGATTTAGAGGATTTACCGTGGTAGGAGCCTACACTAGGTAATTTATGTCTTTTTTAATTCTACTCAGTTAATAGTGTCTCATAGTAAGACTCTCATTTCTTTTTCATGATGTTGTTATGAAAAAGCTATATTCACTCATAATAATTCCTGCCACCCCCAGTGCAGTTGCTGCCTGAACTGGAGGCCTGAGAACAGAATGACCGTGGGAAGGAAGCAGTGGGTTCCTCCCCAGGAGCGCGTCTCTGCTCAGGGTTGGGGTATACACTTGGAGGAGTGTAGGAGCTAGAAGCGAGTCCCACTGCCTACTCTGTTTTGGTGAAATCTGTTTTTTCAGTCATTTTGGTCAGTTTCTTTAGTCTGAAAATACATGAAAATAGACTGAGATGGGCAGAATCTTCACTGAAGACAACAGAGTTGTTCAAGCAATGAGTACGCTTCCTCCTGTTCAGAACTGAAAATATCCCACCCTTATACACTGCGCATTGACATCGTCTTTTCCACATGATTATTTGCTTTTTATCTTGCTAAAATGAGGCATTTTAATGTAGTTGTTTGTTAACAGTAACACTTTATGATATAGACATGTTTATCTGCTGCCACACTTAATTTCATGGTTTGAAACTATTGTGATCTTGTAAGACACTGAACACAGAGCCCTCATCCAGCTTGTCCTGTTGCAATTATGAAGGCAGAAATGTTCAATAAAAGGAAAACAAAGAAGTGAAGAGTGGCAACAAAAGACTTCACAAAGTTTATAGAACAATAGAAGGGAATATTTTATAAATACTTTTTCCAATTTTTATCTCTATGCTAGCATCCATATACTATGAGACAACACTTCTTTTGTGCCTGACCTGAACCGAAATGTGTATTATCTCATGAGATTTACAACACTGTTGTAAAGTAACACTGTTACTTATACTCAAAGATTCTTAAATGCTTTAGATAAGCTTATGTCCAAATATTCTGTGCGAATTTGAACCGTTCAGTATAGTGCAAATTTAGCAAGTAATATTTACTCTCTACTCCAGGACTTAGTTAAAATTGATTAAGCAAAAATAAGCTTTCACATCTGCCTCTGTGTATTTGCTACTTTTAATGTAAAATAAATTCTACAAGATCCCTTTTTTGTTGTTTTGATTAAGAGCAAAGTTACATAAAAGTGGGTGCCTGGATTTTGCAAGCACAGTGTTCGGTAACGCAAACAAGCTGATCTGACACTAGCAGCTGTCACTTGCTAGGAATATATGTTTTGGTCTGTTTAAGACAGCGTTTGAATTTTAACTTTTGAGTAAAGCAGATAGAGATTTCCAAATGATTATGGAAATTGTTTTCCACACATCTTCTTGTACAGGAGATGATAATATCCTGGCATATAATAATTCAATATATATTGCCAAGAGGTCTGAATATGCCTGAGTCATTTACTAACACATGCAATGATTAAAAACTCAACTTTGTACTGCACAGCTAATGGTAAATGCTGAAATGTTATGAGGAAAAGAGCTGTGTTGCTAATAGCAGAACTGATCCTTCAGTCTGTTCCCCATCCCAAACACTAATTCTGTTAGGAAACATTAAGCAGTATGTTTCCACTGCTGGGAGAAAAACGTATGAAATAAATACATCAGTAATGCACATGCTTAGGCACTGCGACTAATACTTCATTTCTAGAAGTACAGTTATTTAGAGATAGTATTTACTACTCCCTAAGAATTAAATTGGATACTTAGATTTATTTTTCATAACCCGGCATAATTTCTCTCTTGGTTTCTAATTTAAACTTTTTAAGTTGTCATTTTTATGTTTATTTTGTTTGTTCATTACACATGTTGTACAGCTTCTAGGAACCTATACAGTCAAAAAAATCAAAGCCTACGGAAAGCTCCAAAAAAAAAAAAATGAATTGGTGTAAATGTCTTGGCACTGTGCACTGACAGAAATCCTGGAATAAGTCTTGGTGCGGCAGTTTAAAAGGTTACTCTCCTCAATGCAGCTATAGTCCTGAAGAGGAGCCACTGCAAGAGGAAGGTGTCTGCATGTCAGCTATCCCAACTCATTGTCCAGGATAGTAACACAAAACTGCCTTGGTTAGTGGCTACATCTACCTATGGTCTTCTGCTACCCCTGGTATGGGGGATTCATGTCTGCTTGCAGCAAATTCACCAGAACATATCTATTAGACCGTTAGCCATTTAATGAAACTCATCTAATATTTTGATAGAGAAGTCCAGAGTTTAAGCCTTTTACCAGCCTCTCAGTAGTCATAAGGTTAGCAAAGACAGGCTTTGTCTTTAGCAGACCAGGGAAAAAAGTTTTCTGTAATCAAGGATCATCAACTGAGACTATCAGACATATCAAGTTAGGACCTGCTGTCTTAAGCTTCCCTAAAATCCTGGAAGTAAAAGTCTAAGGGAAAGAGAACCTTTCAGAAATTCATGAAGAGAATAGTAGGTACGACCAAACATTTAATTTGACATTTGGAAACATAAGAAGGCTATTGCACTGCCAGTAGGGGAAGTATACCTGTGCCACAATAACCAAAGCTGCACACACAGATTAGCATACAAAGGTCTCCCTGCAGCTTTCCTGTGGTCCCTCCAGCCATTCATTCTGGAGATGTCTGATACAAAGATAATGTAGCAGAATCCATAGAAAATGAAGGATTGCAGCCTGCACATAAGCACAGATGGAAGAAAGGATTCCCAACCCTGGATTTTTTTTTTTTTCTTCAGCATGAGCTGCACATGGTATTTGTATTATTTATTGAGGACATTTACACATTATGTTCCTATAAGAACTGTCCAGATCAGTTGAAACTGTCTGGAAGAGGGGAGGTAGACAGTGGTTCTCCTAGTGACCTACTGAGCAAATAGGGGCAGGGTGTTTTCCAGAGTCCACAGGACATTACAGCCAAAGAGGAAAAGAAAGGCACAGGATACAGGCAGGAGCCTGCACTTCATGCAGAAGACCAAGGGACTGTTGAGGAGCCAAGAGCAGACAGGCAGACCTGAGAGGGGACAGGCAAGACCTCCCGAGGATGAGAGGTAACTGAGTTGTTGTTGCTGACGCTCAGTAAGTCACCAGGTCAACTACAGAAAAAAGCCAGAAAAAAGAACTTGCTTTCAGAGAGAGAGAGTCAGCAGAAGGTGAATTCTAGTTCATGTATTTTCATATATCTCTAGTTCATGCTCAAATAAAACCTGTTTTTCTATTTGGTTAGGTTTTTCATTTGTTTTGTTTTTGTTTAAAAGCCTCTCTATCTTCCTCAGGAAGAAAGAAAAGGTCTAGAAAAATCTATCTCAAAGCTATGCTGACTCAGGTTCTTACCACAACATATCAGCTTATTCTTCCTATATACCTAATATTTTGGAAAATATTTTCAATGGCATATGGTCCACTTTTCAGCACTGTAACAGAAAATTTCCCAAACTATGACTCTGTATGAAAGTATGGCTTTACATCCTCATATGATGAATACAGCATTTGCTAATCATTCATATAGGTTTGAAACAGTTTCTGGTGCTTTGCATAGCTGCTCAGAATATCCAGCACTCTAATTGTCCTGCATACAACCATTTATCTCCCTTTATTCTTGCAAGAGAAAGGTAAGAATTTCACTGTCTACCTGGATAAAATAAAATGCATTTTGAGAAAAAAACATTAGGTTTTTATAATTTGGTTTTTTTCCTGATGTGGAATGAAAATTAGCCTTTTCAACAAGGCAGCCGTAAGACTTACTGCAGAATAGTTCTGTTACGCATCTAGATTCATCATCTCTGTTGGGACACTCTTCTGCTTAGGAGGAAGGACTGGAACCTGGCTCTCCCAACATGCCCATGTTTTCCAAATAGATTTTTCTTCCAGTAATTTTGGAATTTTTTTGGGAAAAAATACAAGCTTGAAACTTCTGAAGGAAATATCATAAAACAACGTATTACCAAAGAGTGAGCAAAACTTTAGGGAAACTGTAAGTCAGTGATTTTACAATTCTAATAATAATCATGAAGAATAATAAAGGTTTTTACACGGGATACCAGCATATACTCTAATGTTGGGAAACTATGATTATCTCATTTTACAAATGGAGACAAAAAGGAGATTTCCTCCCTTTTCTGTCTAGTGTCTCTGAGAATCACCCTCCAGAAACCCACCCGGTGTCCCACACCTACCTATATCAGAGCTTCCCCTAGGACATAGATGTCCTAATTCCATCTGCTTTATTGATAAGTGGAGACCAAATATAAAAACTACCAAATGTTGACATATGATCAGATATAAGAATTTTTAGCTACAGTTTTAACAAGAGTCCTTTTATTTTCATTTAGGCAGTCCACAATGGATTGAAAATAATGATGTGAACATTAAAGATTGTGAAACGGATGTATCTGGAAGCAGATGTATTACTGATAAATACAAATAAAACTATTTTTCATAAGACTTCCCATCTGGAGAAGATAATTACTGCATGTTCTATTTTATATCATAATCTACCATCGGCAGAATTTGCAATAAGGTATTACCTCTTAACTACATTTCTTTCAGTTTATGTGCATTATGATTTAAGGATCAGCTACGTCCCAGTCCTGAAAATCACTGTGCTTATACTACATCCTCAGAGGGTTACACTGAAATCTATGTGCGCCATAACAATCACTCTCAAAATCAGAGTCTTTAATTTCTCTCTCTGGAGACTTGAATTAAAATGGTAATTCAGAATGTAAAAGAGCTACTTTTTCTAAACTTCCTCATAGCTTATCTTGTTCATGCTGCTAAGCCACGGAAGACTTAACTACAACATGCTACTTTAACAGGCAAAACACGCCAAAGTGCAATGAAGAATTATACAGAGATGCCCCACTGTTGCTTAGCTTCATGATTGCTAGAAAGCAAGCCAGATAGGCCAAGTGCTACATTATCAGAATTGTTAAATTCCTCTTGATGTATTCATTTTATTCTAAAATACCTTTGCTTTTTCTAATTCCTGCTAAAACCATAGCATGGATACACAGGTGAAAGATTTCTTATCACCTGAACTAACTTCCTGTGGAGATATTTTCAGGCTGGTGGCACACTGCAGAAGGTGGAACATAACTCATTTACTGCATTGTTATCTACTCCAGTTTGGGGAGGGAGGAAGACTGTGGATACCCAGGTGTTGTAAATTCACCTAGTTTTAGTAAACCTAATGGTGAAAAATCTATTTATACCACCTGAGAAGGTTGCTTGAGCTTTGTATCCCTCTCCCTCTGAAACCTGCTTATCACCTTCCCCTGGCCACCTGGCTCAGCTTCCTGTGCTTTGAAGATTCAAAGACCAGCCCAGCTGCTTGGTCATGGTTGCCAAGAAAATAGCTAAGCTGTGAGAAAGGTCTGTGATTGAGTCTGTAGCAAGATAAGGAATGTAAAATTACAGACAGAGGAAGGACTGTTGAGATGAGGATTGTTAATAGCTCTGGATTCAGGATGGAAAACACCGACATAAAAAGGTTCAAAATCCTAAAATAAACAATCATGGAGTCTATTGAGGAGCCATCGGATCCTCAGGTTGAGCTGGTGTTTCATTGTTGATGGGGCTGGTGAAAGAGGGCAATGCAGCAGCCCTGAGAATCTGGTCTGGTGAGCCATGAAGGCCAACTTCTTCTCCTGTTGGCTGCTTGGTAGCCTGGGTAGCAAAACCCTTTGGGCACCTTATCAGTGTGATGACCACGTGGAGCCCAGCAGCTCCACGCTCTCCCAGGTATCTTTTGTGTGTGTTAGCCAATATATAATTGCGATATGCGTTTAAGCTGAATATGTCCTGCTGGCAGGATCCCTGCACACAGCTAAAGATTCTTGAACAAGCTCACTTAAAAGAATGGCAGCAAAATGTTGATCACTTTGGAAAACTAATTTATTTTGTGTGATTCTAGAATCAGGCAGATTCAGACAGTAGGTTGTTTTGATTTTCCTTTATGCTATTTGTTTTGTTTTCGTTTTTTTTTTATTGAAGCACCAGGATGTCTATGTGGTGTTCATCTTACTGTCATTCATTATTTAAATGGAACTGCAGAGTAATTATTGTAGGAGAAAGTGTTTGCTTTGTGATTTTTTCCCCCCAACATTTTATGGCTCCTTAGTCTCTTCTACTTTGTTGCATCAAAGCCGATTTATCAGTTTCCGCTTTGTCTGGTGTTTGGGTTAATAATGTGTGATGTCTCAGTCAATAGCAAATTATTTGCCAGGCCTCTGGCGATTAAGTGTTTTGTATTTGCAGCGTGTTTAGACTTCACTAGCCCTCAACTTTGGAAACCAATCTGAAGTCATTCTGATGACTATAAAGCACATTGCTGTTGCATTAATGGATTTACTCTCTTCTCTTGTTGCTATTGTCAATAGTCTAAAACTGATATGAAACAAATCATTATTTCTAGGGGAAAGGAACATGTTATTTAACTAGAAAATGAGAGTAATAAACTAACCATTGAAACTATCTGTTTCTGCCCTTGACCTTTTCCTGTTTTTTTATTATTTTGAGATACAGACTTATCTCTGAAGAGAGGGGTGGAAAACAAGCAGCTGGGGAGAGGCTGTTTAGATTTGTTCTGGTTTTGCCTCTGGATTGTAATCTGTTCAGTTGTAATGTCTGAACAAAGAAGATTTATATGTGTGTTTATATGCATTTTATGCATGTGTGTGTAAGAGAGACAAAAAACATGTCAGCCAATTTTACAGGTGACCTCAGGGCAGGTGCTTTCCTAATTATTTCTCCTTCACATCTGTTCTGTTTGGAAAATACTTTCTGGGTGATACTAGCTAAAGTGAGGTTGCATTGTATCTAATTTGTAAACTACAAATTTGGAAAGGAAGAGCATCTAAACTTATTCTATGTTTTCCATGAACTTTTTGTGTGGTCTCGCACCTTTTTCAGACACATTTTCCTTCATTTTCTCGGAAGTGTTTGTTGCCCTTCTCTGCAGTTCCCTTGCTGTCCAGGCAAGGGCCTTGCAATTCTGCTCCCATGAGGCATGCCTGCATCAAGTCCTGCAATGACTGTTAATCTCCACTATCACTTTTTAGGACTCATTAATTTTTCCAGTTCTTCTAACTACTCTCAAAGTTTCCATTGCATCTCTATTCCTTTCCACCTTCCCTTCCCCTTCAGTAATTTGTGACTATTCCCTCATCTGATTCACTGCTGCCTTTTGGCCTGGTCAAATGATGTCTTCACCTCTTCCATACCACACAGGTTTGTGTCCAAGGCTTTTCTTAAATCTTGGTTTGAGCTTCTACCGGAGGGATCTCACACACAGCTGGTGATTTAGCTTGCCGGGTACTTATATGGGATGATCCTACTTGTCCATAAAGGGTGAACTGTGTATTGGAGAAAGTCAATTTGTCAAAGACAAATTGCCTCAATTCGCTTCCACTCTGTGTCCTTCTACATCCCTGTTTCCTATTGATTCTTTGCTCACAGATCAATTTCTTCGTGTTTTTCTTACTCTATAGTAATTTTATGCCATTTCTTTCTACCTAGAGGTCTTGCTGCCTCTCAACCTTACTTGCAAAGATTAAGACCTCCCTTAAAAAATGCTGGGAAGAAACATATCAGAGCAATTAGGTATGCTGAATTCTGTGAGAACAGACTATTTGTAAGCACGTTGGTGTACATATATTAAGCATAGTGGCAGATGCCTTAATAGTGGCTGCTTTCTTCCAGTTTTGACTCACATTCTGGTCTGTTCATACTCCCACTAAAATGGTGAAGACAAGCACAGCAAGCACTTCTGACATCAAATTCTTAGAAGGATTGTTCTAGAGGGAAGTAATATAAACATTCTTTGAAAGAGGTCATGAGTATATAGTCAAAACAGTGTACATGGATTTTTCAAAAGCTTTCACAAAAGATCCTCTTTAAATCTTCATGGAAGGCTCTTAAAGAAACTGTGAAAGACTATGAAGAAAGGTGTTTTATAGATTGGTGACTGACTAAAAAGATCATAAATACAGTATAGAAGTTTCTGGAGAATTTTTACAGCAAGAAAAGGCTTCTGGTGGGTTACCACAGACATCTACACTGAGATGAGGGCATATCATCAACAAATTATATGGAATTATCAGTAAATTATCTGGAAAAGGAAGTAAATAGTGATGTGATAATTTTTGTGGATACAACCGTTGTAAATAACATTGTCTTATCTAAGTCTGACTTCCTAGAGTTGAAGAAGGATCTTATGATAACAAATGGATGTACAATAAAATTCAGTATTCCTGAATGCATAATGTGAGTATTAAAAATAATGCTAAGTAATAAACAGAAAGATGCGTTTTAAAAAAAAAAAAAAAAAAAAAAAACTCAGTTAATGTAACTCAAAGGATTTCAGATTCATTGTGGATTGCTTTTTCTTATACACAAGTAATATGCTCAATGGTGGTCAAAAAAAGTAAAAGGAATTAGAACTAGGAAAGGTGTTGAGATGTCAACAGAGAACATGGATATGCCATTAAATGCAGCCACTGATTGCCTCATATTGACTGCACATGCAGCTTTTTATTTCAGTTATTTATGTCTATAGCTGTTGAATTTGAGCTAATCACGCTGTATTTTTTTATAGTTAATAGAAGAAAACTTATCATTTTATTTTAATGCAGAGTGAATTTTACCTATTTCATTTTGTGGACTGTGAAAGAAATAGGGTAACTAGCTACTAACATATAACTGTGGTCAGCAACGTTTTGAGTGGGATTCAGTTGTACACTAATTTATCTATTTACACATAGACACTAAGATCAGTTGCCTAAACAAAGGCATATATTACTTAAGGAATACAATTTATCCACTTGGGCCTGGCCAGTATGGCACAGGACCTACAGGAGAACCATGCCCTTCTGAACTGGGAGGTAGAGTGCAAATTAGCATCTCTAAGCCATTTCAGACAGCACTAGGCTTCTGAGAAGAGATGTAGACTAAGTGTCTGAGCACCCCTAGGGTTGGTGAAGATCTAATTAGTGTTATCAATGGATTCAGGAGCTATGCACCTGAGCAGCCAGAAGGTGCAGGATTCAGCTGTTTCAACATAGGTCTCAGTCACAGTTTCAGTCTGAATTTTCGATTCCCTGGGTTATTCAGCAGGCCTTACATTCCCACGCCAGAAGGGTGCAGATCTCCTTTGTTCTGTGTCACATCTACCGGCTCTGTGTACATGTCTTATACACTCTATTTTGTCTGAAATGGCACTAGGCACGATGTTTAATTAACCAAAACACTCATTTGGTCTCTGTTGACCATAGTGAGAGATTAGAGACCTAGTTCATATAAATGTTATGTTTAGGTGTAGATGCTCTAGGGCTTTATTCATTTACTGACACAAAGATGTCTAGTACCATTTGATGTGTTAGGGTCTCCCACCAAGTTTTCAGATGCCATTCTAAAATGGAATAGTTTTCCCACAGATTTGCTGAATATAACTCATAATAGCTGTATATGTATCATGGCAACATATCTCAAAGCTGAATGGTTACCTAGGCTGTTCTGTACTATTACCACTACCTAAGCAACCCCGCTGGACCCAGTTCTGTTTCAAATAAATCAAACTCAGTATCACTAAACCCAGCAGAGATTCACTTTAAACTCAGGACAGAGGGAAAAGTTTTTAGAATAGCATTTTCCATTGTCATAACTTGTTTTATTTTAGGAAAACTGCAAAGATGCTTACTGAAAATATAAGCCTGATGAGAGCAGTCAGTTCTTTTTTGGATAAACACAAAGCACTCTGTCTAACTTCTATGTATGCGGATTTTAAAACCAAGTTGTGCTTCATTTGGGTACAATAGACAAGTTCTTCTCAAACTTCTTTCCAAAAAAGACCTTGAAAAATTATTATAGTTTAGAAAAGTGTTAAAAATGTACAAGGCTGCAGTCTTTCTCCCACTGATGTCTGGTTTCAAATTTCTTTAAGACTTCTTCCGTACTTTTTCTTGAAAATGTTAAATTACTGTGTTTTCCTAATATGCATAAATCTTTAAATGCACAACAAAGATGATATGCAGTGAGGGGACACCTGTGTGACTTAGGATATGTTTATCTAAGGTATTAGTGGATCTACTCTAGCAGGAGTTGAACATGAAAACCTAGCTCTGGAACAGATAGCTGTGCCTTGCCTAACTAATTCTGCTCAGAGTTAGAGACTGAACTAGCTGTACCAACATTGCTACCATTATTTTAGGTACCACAGAACAGTGTTGCTCTGTCCCAGACAGCTATCTCTGCTAGCTCAAAGGCAAACTGAGAATTTCTAATGTGACACAACACTGTGCTACATAAATATGTTTATGGACTCCCGACACTGTTGAAGAACTGTCTTCATGGTTGTCTTCTTACCACCTAGCAAAACACAGGTCTTTTTCTTGAACAGGGTGTTCAGGAGTTGCTTCAATGACAATTTACCTGAAATATTGAATGGAAAATGACTGGGCGCTGGCCATTAATGGTATTATTAGAAGTGGTGAAATTCTATGGTATAAAGGCTTTACACTACTGCTCTGCTCCAGAGTGACACACGTGAGAAAATGTCACCAGGAGCTGCCTCCCACCCTCCCCACTAGGGAGGGAAATGTGTTTAGCTGACGTTGTAAGTGGAACCAGACGGTGGACTAAGAGTAAGGGTTGTTGGAATTGAATGGCAGGTTTATTCCCAGTGCCACAGTAGTTAAAGGGAGTTTTCAGAGTTTAATAAGCAAAAGTCATGTAACTTGTGACCTGATCTTGCCAATTAGGAGAGAAAATCCTTAAGGCTAATAAGCCCGGCCAGATTAATGTATATTTCCCGGGCTAATGAGGATCATATTGTATAAATTGACAGCATTCCCTTCTTTTAATTAAAAGGAAATAAACATACAGCATAAGATGTTTTGTCCCCATTTTTTTGTTATGAGGCATTTCAGCAACATAATGTACAAGCGCATGGTAATAGATGAAGGAAGAAGCAATGTTCTTCACTGGGCACTTAGCCTGCCTGATGTTTGTCAGTGCTCCGTTGCTGCACAGTGGCACACACAAAGAATCTCTGCGTCACACAAAATGTTTCTCTCAGAAGTAGTACAAGAACCATCAGGAGTGGATACTATTGTAGGCAACGAAAATCAAGTATATTCTGTTTTAATGGCAGGTTAATAGCATGTTAAAAGGGAGGAGGGAAATCTGTTCAAGATTCAGTTCAAGATTAAGATGATGCATCTAGGCAGCCACATGTAGGTATCTATGTATGTATTAGCTATATAAGCTGTCATTATATTTATTCAGTAGAAATCTAATCAATACAACCAGTATAGTCTAGGGTTTGACTTAGCTCATTCTAAATCAGACATGTGGTAGGACAGGATTGTCCAAGAGACGGGGGAGAGGAAATGACAGGGAAAAGTGGAATATGTGGTGTCTTTTATTGTTCAAATACATACACTTCAAATTTCCCCAGCCAAGATATCCTGCTCATCTTAAACATGTTTATAAAATTCTGCAAAGATTTGAATATGAATTACCAAAACAAAGACTGCTTAGTAAAGAAAAGTGATTTTCAAAGCCGTTGATAAAGTTGTGCTTTCATGTGACAATGAACTGGAAAATCCAAGAGTGGGGTAGAAAAATAATAGTTCAAGTCACCAATATGATTAAATGATAAAGCAGTTTTGTTTGATTACATGATATCGGGATATTGCTCATACACAGAATCATGCCATGGGGAAGAAGCAAACATTAAAACCATTGCTGCCACTTGGATTTTTTTTAGGACCCTGGTAATGACCATGTCGTGTTTGGGCTGTCATCATCCTGATTTTGAATGGAAAGAAAGGAAGAGGAAACCAAATGGCAGCATCACATCCACCTACTTCAGGGAATTCCTAAAAATCTCTGGATATAGAAGAAAACATCTGAATGCAGAGGAAAGCTGTCCTGAGTCCTGTTTTCTCCCAGTGCAGTGATGCATAACAATGAAGAGTGGAACTGCAATAGTGGGAAAGATCTAAAATGCCCATTTCCCCTTGTTCTTTTCCTAATCATTGTCCAAACCTCTGGTTAGGAGATTTCTGGCAGTTGATTTCAGCTTATGTCCTCCCGCTCAGGTAAAGGGAGGAATTAACACTACTGTCCCTAACAATATTAGTGATTTAAGAAAAGGTTCTACAACTCTAGCCTTTTCTTTTTATTATTCTCATGAGCACTTGAGACCAAGCTAGTATTTATGTCAAAAAGTATAACACTAATTCAGAAATGAAATATAACTTTCCAGTAACATTTATGAGGGGTGAGCAAAGCATAATTGCTTTTCAAGTTTGTTCCTAGACTAAAATAATTAAGAAGTTGAACTGGCATGTATGAAAAGTCTGAATGACAGTATGAATGTATGATTGCATGATCTCAATCTATAAACACTATACTTTAGGGAAAAAAAAAAAAAAAACTTACAGGAAAACCCCAAACAGATGAGACAAAATATCAAGTAAGACCTGTGGGCACCGGAGGGAAAACCAGGGTAAATGAAAATTCTTTTAACCTAGATTATTATACAATAATTAGGATAAGAAATGCATTATGCTAAATCTAGCAAACAATCAATAAAAAGGAAGCAAACACTAGCTCAGAGGCTGATATTTTGCATACATCGCTTTAACGCGATGAAAAATGACTGAAATAAATGGCTTGCATGTCTCAGGCTATTACCAGATGTAAAGGCTAGGAAGCAGCCCAGAAACAGAAAACTGACTGCCAAATTGACACAGTGTTGGGGGGGAATCAGTGAAGTGTTGACAAGCCTTCCTTGCAGTTATACAAGAGAAGAAAGAGAAATGGCAGCTTAGGATGATGGAGTCATTTTAGCACCACTGGAACGGTGTAACTCACAGCCCGACTTCCACGGAACAGTGTACGGGCCAGATGAGCAGGGAGTGTGTAAAGCCCAGAAGCCTCTACTTCTGACTAAAATAAATGAATGTAGGAACGGAGAGACCTATATGTAGAACAAATAACTCACACTGTAGTCACACAAGCAAAGCAGAAGTATGTACAACAGGCAATTCATCCCTGTGGCAAACCTGTGGAAAGTTCTTAAAATTCCCTGGACACATCTGATGATCTGAATTCTTTCCCCATGTGTGAATAAATAAAGCAATTTGCCCTGTACATCACCCACCTCACAAAGCACTACAAATATTAGTCCCCTGGCTGTGTAAACCCTAGAATTCCTCAGCTACTTTCACGGTTTTATTCAGCTCTTTGTGTCAGGGTTGTTCTTCCTCTTGCTAGTATTTCACATCGAGAATTTTTAGGTCTTTCTCGTTATTATCCTTCTAGCTTTTCCTCATTTTTCCTTCAGAAGACCTGTAATTAGTCTGTCTTTTTCACTGTCATCACATGTTCTGCCTACTGATATTGTTGAGATATCACTATGTTTATTTTATTTGGATGTTTGTAGACTTCTCACGATTCCTTATTAGAACGAGTTTTCCTTTTCCTGGCCCCATAATCTGTCATCGTACTTTATTGTCAGAAGTATTTAGTTGCCTATCTGACTTCTCAGTAATAAGATCCCAGAGCTCACATCTATATAAAAAATAGCAATTATAATGACCTGAAATGTAGACCTGAAACTCGGCCTTCTTACTGAGGATTCCCTATAGGAGAAAAGCCAGCATTTCTATGCAGTGCCAGTTTGTCTTTGTGTTAGACAGAAGTAGAAGTAACTTTTTCAGATTAATTTCCTGACTCCTTCAAAATAACAAAAAAAGTCTCTCTATCTCTTTTTTTTCCTTTTTTTGGCACTATCTCAGTTTTAACCAGGAACCATTGTTCACTTTTGTGAATTTGTTTTTTAGCCACCCTAAGCTGTTGTCTAAGATAGATAGATGGCTGCTCTCCATATCCTTAAAGTCACCTTGTGTTCTCTCTATGCAGGTCTCCAACTCCTTGTTGAAGTTCAGTGAGAGACTGCTCCTAAGTATACAGACTGACTTTATAAAGATAATCAGATCTGCTTGTTGGTTTGTTGATCAGATATATTTGCCACATATCTGCGTTTATCTTTACTGTTTTTGAGAACAATCTGTCTTGTCATTTCTTCCATTTTTTCTGACCATCTTTATTACTCTTTGTTAAGTCCTTTCAGCGATAAGTCAAATCACCTCTATATCAAGATTTTTCATGTTAATAACTCTTTTTCCTTTTGCACATTAGTAAGTCCTAAGGATGATACATTTTCTGGCTTTAATCCTATACTGAAGTCATAAGGGGTGGAAGTTTCATTCACCCACGTTAGATTTTTTGAATGCAAAAGCAAAACTGTACCAGCGTAACAATTTTATCAGGTACATCACATTCTTGCATTCTAGTATAGGCGCTAACCTATGTTCTTTAGCACATGCGGGCTATTCGTATGTTTTCTTAAAATCTGTGAAAAAATGGAAAGTATAGTTGGAGTTCATTCCTTCATCAATGTCACATAATTGATCTATTTTTCCTCAACCATGTTGATTTTTCGCTCACAATCTACTCTTCATAAATTCTTTTATATATACCTATATAAATATGTATATATATATATATATGAAATGCTATTTTATAGGTTATAATGAGGAAGGAGATACCATACCTGTCATGTCCATTATATTCCTTTTTTACAAAACAAGGCATGGGATTTCCTCACTCTTTGAGTTCTTTTAGCTCTTCACAGTAATGAAACAATTCTGTAAAGTGTCTAACTTAATTGTGCCTTCTTGTCTTTACTGATTCACCATCACAACGCCTGGTGCTCTGTTGCTCTGGACTGTCCTGCTGGCCTCCTAATTCTCTTCAAAATTTGGTTCTTCGGGAAGTTTGCGTAACTGAAAATTGGGTATTTGAAGTGTTGTAGTGTTGTACATCTAACGTCATACAGTTTGGGCAAGGAAGGGAGATGGGAGTGCGTAGGAAAGAAGTCATTACAGAAAAGCAGAGAATTCTAGATTAAAGTCTACGTGATGGCTCAGACAGAGGAGAGGAAGGAGATGACAGGAAAAGAGAAGGGGAATCACGTATAAACACCACCTCAGTCATCACCGCTCCAGGCAGAGCGGTAGCAAGGATAAGAAGCAGAGCAGGTAGAGTAGGATTGTTGCAGTTGGTTCAGAAACCAACTGTAATTTTAACAATTAATCTAATCAAGCCAGTCTTGATTTTTTTGTTTGGCTATCTCCGTTTCACTATGGAGATTTAAAATGAGTGTTTTATGGCCAAAGTATTTCCATTTTTATTATTAGATTCTTTGGTTTCCTGCAATGAAGCTCTTTTAAAATATTCCCAGAATAGTAATACTTCTGCCTGAATGCATGTTTTCTACCAAGTCAAACAAAAATTGTCTTTGACAGTGTTTTACCAGATGCCTGGCTATACTTTTGGCTTTATTGTATTTCTCACAACAGAACAATTAAAGCTTCAGTCTTGTTCTCGGTTATTATGTGCTCAAAATGTTCCATGTTTCTGGTCCCTTTTCCGCAGCTGTGACTGTTTCCTTATATTATCATTCATATTTTTTCCAGAACTTATTTAAGAGTGCCTTAATAATGTTTACTTAAGTGTGTGTGTATGGCAGGAAAGGTGCGGCAGGGTGGTTAGAGAATAGTTAACATCAGTCACAAGATGAATGCTCTTTTATCTGGTCACCGTTCTTGAAATCATCTAGCCTCTAAAACCCAACAATCTCCTAGCTTAGCTTCCGAAGTCATGGGAGCACATAGTTCCTCTTATCATGTTGAAGGCACTACTCTCACATAGCATTTCCACCGTATTAACAGAAAAATAATAAGAACAATAAAACAAGTGGGAAATAAAGGCATTGCTGCTTAAGTCACTGAATTCATACATTGCATAATCAGGTTGATTTCAGGTGAAATGCATGAAAATATCCCCAAGTTCATAGAGCCAATTCACTTAAAGCAGTGGAAGAAAAAATAACATTTACTACCAAGTTTTCACAGATAAAGATGAACTGACTTCATATAAGAGAAACTGTTCTCAGTATTTGATGCCAAAAATGGATATTGCCAAATGCTAATGGAAAAGAGAAATAAAATGCCTCACCACATCTGGCATACCAGCAGGTAAGTATAGTTTGAGAATGCTAGTAGGGATTAAACCTCCAGTGGAGAAATCAGTGGCAAAGCACATTAACAGAGCTTGCAGGGTTCAATGTCATTCTGGTGTACAGAAACAGATACAGCATCACAGACGCTGTGGAAGATCATGAATGCAACGCATCTCTCTGCTAAAATGGAACCAGGAGGTAAAGATAAAGTTCTATGAAAAGATGATGGACCCAAAGGCCAATCTGACTCTTAGCATGTAAAGCCATACAGACTGTACATAGATCTAAGTGGTTTACAGAATAATAAGTCTTATAAATTCTCTGTCAATTTTTACCAATGCATCTTCAGCATACGAAAATCCCTGGAGAAAGATAGAAACTACCATAATTGCTTGACCATTTTATCTTCATCACCTATGACCACCTGTGCTACCTGGAAATAGCTGTCTATGAATGAAGAAAGATTCGTACAAAATAATGCAAGTGAAGCCTCAGAAAGGGAAACAAGAAATAACTTTTTAGTCAAGGTCACTGTTACCAATGAAACAAATATGCCCATACTGAAAACAAGTGTTTGCATGTAGAAAGCTTTATCAGTACTCCTAAAGACGCAGAGCTGTTTTAGAGTACAACATTTTTGGAAATCTGCTATATATAGTTCCAAAATACTTTTCATGAATTTGCAATGCTGCAATTTTGATGTGTACTACAAGAAAGGGTAGGAGATAAACATACTTGACTTGTTGTCCAGACATAGCGTAAAAATGCCACTGCACAAGAAAAAGATCTTAACCTGATGGTAGCAGAGAATGAGAAAGCCGCAGTCAAGTCAGTTACGTTCAGTTTTCAAAGCAAAGATCACAAAGGACCTAAGAGCAAATCATGTAAAAGAAATTTTCAGCTGCTCACATTCATCATCCTGTCAGTACTTCCAGACACCAGAAGAGAAGTCACACATGTCTCTCTAGAACACAGGAATAGCAACTGGCGCTTTAAAAGAGGTAAAGTACTCTCAGGAAGAACACAATCTTACTCAAAAACATTTTGAACGATATGATTGTAGGCAGAAAGCCAGAGATGTAGCAATCTGTACCTTGGGTGAGGGACAATATGGAAGATCTGGTGAGCCATTGTCATATGAATGAGAATAAACAGGCCAAGCAGCAAAGACAATGAAAATGCTCAGAATCATTTACAGCTGTTTTAAACAAAAGATTTTTTTTTCCACAAAGTACAGCTTATAGACTGATATTCAGACACTACCAATGTAATCATGACAGAAAGACAATACTGTGTTTCATCAAAGACAGTGTTACTCACTGGGATAATTGCATCACTGATCCTTTCTGACTTTTTCTGTCTCTAAAGGTCTCCATCTGTTTCATCCTGGGGAGGGGAGAGTAATTTCATCATTCCCCTGCTCTTACTACATCCTAGCAGGACCTGAGTACTAACGATCTTAAGCTAGAACTCTTACCATCAAATTAGACTTTTCACTATCCCTCTTTCCCGAAGACTTCATTAAATATTTATATTCAGGGCACATGAAATGTGCCAACAGAAATAAGCACAAAAATACAATTGCTATGTTTTGTTAAAAAAGTATAACCAGAGCAGTGTGTCTTTGATCAGATGACAAATCAACTTGATAAAGGCAATTACACACTTCAGATTTTCAAAAGTGTTTGACTTGACATTATATAGTATCTTATTTTAAGAAGGCATGCAGTGTATGTAATTAATTGGTTGTATGTTCTAATTAGCCAAAACCTGATGTGTTCAAAGGTAGCAAATGGAGTTTTAAGTGGAACACATGCCAGGGTTTATGATAGCTAGGAGCACTGAGGCTTCCTCAGGGCATGATGCTAGTCATATTTTAATCAATCATCATATTATGTGTATTTAGATGACCACATAAGATCTTTGCTTGTACATTTTGTACATCAGTGGAAGCAGTAAACGATGAGGAGAAGAAGGTGTTCTTATATAGTCTTCCAAGTCTCCTAGGTAAAAGGTTAGAGTTTAGCAAAATGTGTTTCAGTGCAGCACAACCAGTGCAAACTGTTACCTATGGGAAACAGTGTGGGCTTCAGCGACAGAATGCAGTATTTCTTCCTGGAGAGCTATGACTTTAGAAAAAACTTAACTGTTATCAGAGACGTCAGTCTCAATGTGGAAGCTCAGTTACTTGATCACTCTGCATAGGTACTTAACCATGGAAAAGATATCTGATAGAAGAGGATGTCTGTGTCTTGCAGGTAAAGGCCTAAGAAGGTCCAGCTGCTGAAGGCTGAAGTTAGACTAATTCAGCCTTGAAATGAGATGCAGGAAGATGTGTTGGTGAAGCTAATTAACCATTGGAACAACATGCCAGAGGAAGCCATGAACTTACCATCATTTGGAGTCTTTAAAAAGAGATTAGGGAGTTTTCTAAAAGTCATATTTTAATCCAGCTTCTGGAAAAAAAATTCTGCAGCCTGTACAGGCAAAGCATAGGGCCAGATGGTCCCTTCAGAAGGGATTGCTGGTCCCTTCTGTTCTCAGTGTCCTTGAGTGAGAAAAATGCATCTTCTATTGCTGTCTTTTTCAGAGCAGTGCTCAGAGTCAGCATTTCTAGGATTAGTGAGCTAGAGTATATTCCCTCGGCAGAACTGTGTTTTCAGTCCCATGCAGTGTGTAAACAGCAGGTAATAAAGTTGTCTGGGTGTTCCCAGAAGACTGTGTTGTGCCTGCAGAGCCTACATATTGGGGAATGGTACAGAAAACAGAAAGAAACAATTTGATTCCTAGGTCAAGGCCTATGTTGGGAGAGAAAAAACTCCCAGTTAAAAATTTTTAAAACTTTTAGATTGGTTTGTATTTTATGCAGAATAGATCAAATCTCAGCACTGTGTAACTCTAAAGAAGCCATTTTTCCAGGTAGAAATGTATTGTGATTAGACATGTCTATATGTGTTTAATCTTTTGGATGTTTTTGCATACAGCTCATCCTATACTGAAGAAACAACAGCAAGGTTTAGTTATAGGTTTTATATCTCAAATATGCAAATGCTCCAATACTTTTTTGACCATTCTTTCAATTATTAATTATTATTAATTGAGATATTTGCGTTTCTGCTAACTCCTCCATTTTAATTCATCTTTTATACTGAATTGCCACGAGCTAAAAGGGACTCCTGCAGTGCTTCTTCCAGGATTGTGTGCTCTCTATCAGACTGAGTTCATCAGCACTGGCAGCTGGTTAATTAACTGAGAGCTTTGAACGACACCCTGCTATCTTTGTGGGATTTCTAGTAGTAAAATAAAAAAAGGACAAAACAAATAGATAATATTTTGCATTTGAAGCCAACATAGATTGGGAGAATACTTGAATCATTATATTCCTTCCAGTGATAGTGTCTTTGTGGATAGTCCCCCAAATCTAAGTTTCTGACCTTAGGCAGTGGCCTTGACTGGAAGGGGATGCAATTAAAGAAATACCACCTCCTGTAGTCACAAATCTTCCAAAACTTTGGAAAGCAACCCATTGCTCTGCTAATATTTCCTTTCTGTACTCATCATATGAAAATTCTTCTCTGAAAAAGCCTGAAGAACAACCATTAATTGAAGGGTACCAGAAATTATGTTGCTATATGCTCTTGTCTTTTCATTATTATGATTATTACTTAATCTGTATTAGTACATGCTGCAAGAATGGCCTAAAGCACAAAATGGGATTAAAATCTCATCATCGTGGAGGATATACAGAAAAAAGAAACAGGAAACCTGTAGGAAAAAATAAATAAAAATCCAAGGAATCTTCTTGGAAGATTTCAGATAGCCACTCCCCCTCCGCATTGCACATATACACTACATCGTCACATGTAGTGAATCCTAAAGAATGGTATCATCATTCTGCATTATATTCGCTGCTGCTAAATTTTTCATCTATTCTATTTAAACCCTCTCTAATCTTTTCTTGTTTTTTTAAGTGAACTTGCTTTTTTTTTTTTTTTTTTTTTTTTTTTTTTTTTTTTTTACCCTAGAAACATATATCATATTGTGATATTCTGTGACATACCGGAACTGCCAACTATAAACCTTGGGAATTAACATTTTTTCATAAAATTACAACTTAAAAGTATCTGTGACTCAAGGTTACAGACTAAATTGTTTTGGACAAGGATGGATGGTGGAAGAAAAATTTCATAGCAAGAGAAATGACATTCCTATATCTTAATGTTACCATGAATTGATACTCTTGAAAGGCCTTACAGTCTGCAGGAGAAATTCCAGCACTGCTGAGTTAATAACAAATCTGCCCCCTCTTTGGCTCACTTAGGATAGAATTTCATGAGTAAGCCTAATTCACCTCTCATTTACCCTACTTTTAAACTGATACAGAGATGTCCTTCGTATTACCACTCATTTACCCTGAAGTGAGGTGAGCAGTAGGCTTTTATCTTTCCTCAGTTCTGAGGAGTACAAGGGCAGCACAGCCCTTTCCCTTTTCCAGTTCACAAGTTTATTTGAAAATAAAGTTTCTCAGGGAGCAAGAAATAGGAAAAACACGGTAATTGTGAAAAGTAGCAACTAATTTGCACATTGCTATTCTGAAAACCTGCTAATTGCCACACAAAGCTCAGTTGTCTCACTCTATTTTTCATCAAGGACATGACAACAGACACCAGGTTCCAGTAAATTAATTGTATTATTATGGTTAGCATACTAGGATTAATGAAACTCTGAGTTTTTTTGTATACCTGATCTAACCAGTAGAAGACAGAGAAATTCAATATCATAACCCATGCAAGACAAACAGAGACATAGAGGCACAGGCTCAGGGAGAGGAGATTGACTTTTCCGAATTCCTCCTTCTGAATGGCAGAGTTGGAATGTGGGTCACAGTTCAGTGTTAAGACCATAACTAATTACAACTAAATTGCACTTGTCAAAGTAAATGGAATTGTCATGCTCATCCGCTTATGGGCTAGCTTGAGAAGACTGATAGTCCAAACTATTGCTCGGTCATAAATACAACACTGGTAAAACTTTGTATTTGTCTACGTCAAATGCTCAGAACAGGCCAGCTGTGTTTAGAGTGTGTATCAACGCATTTTGTTTGACCAAGCCAATAAACAGTGGTTCATACTCTTAAGCACTATCTACTGCTACATTTTCTGTTGATTATTAGCTTTTATAGAGATGCAGAGAATTCATACAATATTCTTCAGCCTTTTGTGGGAGGTTGCAAGGGCACTCTCACCTTGTTTTGTACCATAAACTCCGTACTGGAGATGGAACAAAGTGCCCTGAGGTACCCATTTCACCTCAAGAGCCAGTATCATTTCCTGGATAAATATGAGAGCAAATGTTTGCATAACACTTAGCTTCATAACCATCTCTTGTAGGTAGGATTGTAAGTTATCTAACATGAGGAACAGTCCTAACTCTAAGAGCATGAGTTGGAGCATGTGTACACAGCAAAGTGTCCACATTTTGAGATATTTCCATACGGGCTGTATCACACTTAGTACATAAACTATTTAGACATAAGACATATCTCTTAACTGATCAACCACAGCTTGATTAATCACAAGCATTACAGCAATTAGGTCATGAGCTTTTCACATGTTTACAGATTTTCATAAAAACAACATTCATCAGATTTGCTCTCAGTGTCTGCCCACAGACATTCTCATGACTAGTGGGAAAATATTTAATGAATTATAGACTGAAAGTAGTTTGTTCTGAATTTCTATATTTTGAGCAGTGAGACATCACCTAATTTCTGTAAATAAGACAGACTTCCCCCCCCCCCCCCCCAGGGTTTTGATTTAGCTCTAAGAGTGGGACATACTTGAACATCCTATCTCACTTGCTGGACTTGATTCAGCAGGTGTGTGTTCAGACAACTTTGACTTCTGCAGAACAAGAAGGGTACATGGTCAGGTCACTTGCACAGTATGTGGGGGAAAAAGAAGTTTCAGTCACCATCTGCCTGAGACTGTCTGAACTCCTCACTCATAACTGAATGCTTAAATTGCTTGTCTATATGGCATTCTGAAGGGGACAGATGAAAGACCTCTTGATCCCTCCTGAAGCAGTTGTTCCATTTGATATAGAAAGTTATATACTAGTTACTCCTGAGAGATTAGAAGAACCCATTACTTAAGGTCTTCTGCTTGGAGGGACAATCTGTCTCCCAGCACCAGCTCTGGTGAAAATTAACACTATCGAATGCAAAATGACATTTCATCTATATTGAGAAGGGGTTGAAAACTACTTGAGCTGTGAATATCCTGATAATTAGGCTTCTTTTTTTTTTGGAGAAGTAAGTCCTAGTATATGTAGATAAAGGAGAAATTTGAAAACATTTTTGGGGACACTGAGTAAAATCACTTGTTTTGGAAAGACTGCCCTTCCCCTTTTTCTAGATAGAAAGAAAAGTTATTTTTTTTGTAAGAGGCATATTGTCTTTTCTTAATTTCAGTATGCTGGAATTGCTTATCTTTCCTCATGAATGTTATAGCTGGGCCCCATTTCGGCTGGAGCCCAAATCCGCTCTTTTAGGAAGCTAATTTTACAATGATTGATGAAAGAGTGTTGTCTATGAGCCTAACTCTAACCTCTAACTTGGAACTTTTCCTCTTTTTAATCAAACTTTTGATTTGTTGTAAACAGGAATACTGAACAGAGGTAATCAAGTAATTTCACTATTTCCAGAGTAAGTGGGCTGGTGAGCATATATGAAACAGTAATACCTTTTCTGATGGTTTCTCTAATATGTGAGAAGATTAAGAGGTTGAAGGTAGCTGACATTAGTTTTGCTTTAAGCAAAATGTAGCTATTACTGGTGAAGTCTAAACTTGGCTTAGTGAAAAGAAGTGTGTGGGAGCTGAAAGCCAAAGGGCAAATTTAGCTTGCTGCAAAAAGTATCGCTGAGCTGAATCATATCCATATTATAAGCAGCCATCACATTTTCATGAAGGATATGTTTGGAGAAAAAGCCTGGCGTGTGGAAATAAGTGGGATTATAGGGAGCATGTGTGTATGGGGGAAGGGGAGAGCTGCAGATATAAGTGCCTTGATTTGCAGTTTGTTCCTCTTCAACCTGAAATAAGTGATAAACAGCTAACCCCCCTCTGCCCTCCCAGGGAGAAAGGAAAGGCCACAGAGCAAGCAATCAGACCGGAGGGCTGCACTACACCATCTCTATTATCTTTCTGATCATGTCAGCAGTGGGAAAGGGAATGAATAGTGCCAAGAGAAACTTTGCTGGTATCAGTGTCTAGGATAGTAACAGCAAAAGCCAGTTGCAAAGGGTTGCAGAAGGACCTTGTGATTCTAAAGCAATATATGACAGATGAATGAAAACATGTATAAATGTACAGTAATGCACACAGGATGAAGAATACCTGTTTAACATAGCAAATCCAAACTGACTGTTTCTTCTCATGCTGGAAACGTTGTGGTTATGAGAAATAGCTCAATACAAACTTCACCTCGGCAGTCAAAAAGGCAAATCAAATATTCAGAACTTTTAGGAAAGAAATAGGAAGCTAAATAGAGAATATCATTCTGACATTGCAGAAAGCCATAGTGCACCCACTTCTGATGACTGCATGAAAACCATGCCCGCACATCTGAAAAAAATGATACGTTAAAACTGGAAAAGGTTCAAAAAAGTGGCAAGCATGATCAGAGGGGGAGAACACATTTCAAATGTTGAGTGATTAAATGGACCAAACCCCCAAAGTGAAAAAGAATATGATAGAAATCTATAAAATTGAGTGTCATGGAGAAGATGAAGGAGGAATAATTGTCTAAATTCTGTAAAATAAGAAACATGAAACCATTACACAGGTTCAAAATGGAAGAAAACATTTCTGTTTGTGAAGTATCACTGAGATATGGTATGCCCTGTTAAAGAAGACTGCTTATGCTAAGAATTGTACAATTTCAGAAGTAGCCTGGAAAAAAACAAGCAAGAAAGTCTATCATAAAAGTCTATGAAATATTATTTTTCAGTTAGGAATCTCCTGAGCCCAGCTTACTAAATGCTGGATATTTGCCAGTAAAACTTAAAAGATGTTTTAATCTACAACAAGACTTCTTTCTTTCACTCATTCATTTGTTCTTTCCTTCCTTCTTCCTTCCTTCCCTCCTATGTTAAAATATATTTTGAATTCTCTTGGCAAATGTATAGATCTCCAGCTTTCAGTAAGGATTTTAAATTGTGACAAAAAATGGCTCTTTTCCAATGGTTGTTTACATCTTTAATCTTTTAGGAAAGCCCTTACTTATCAAAATGCAAGCAAATTAGATTTATTTTATCACATTTATCTCTTTTTTTATTAGCCCCTTAAAAATTATTAAGCAACATATGTACAATTCTCCTTTATAGAAACATTGTGAGCCTGATTCTGTGAAATTAAACTTGCCTAAATTTTACTATTCTAGGATACTTTAGCCTCATGATCAGTATCTGTAACAAAGGTCAGTGACCCATGATTCCCACTACTTTCCAGTTCTGAGAAGCAGGATCTTATGAAGATATTAAATATATCTGGCAGTACTAGTGCTATTCCCAGAAGATGGATACATATCATTCAATCTAAATGATTCATTGTGCTTGTGTTTATATGTCCACTTGAAACATATATACGTGCTGCACAAATGTGCAATAGAGACAGCACAAAAACAATGACAGTAAGTGACAAAAAGCAATATTTTGAAATCTGAACCTGTAACAATTCCACTGTGGAACTGGGTTTTGTGCAGCATAGTGGGTGCCATTAATGACTGAACTTTTTGTGGTTCAGGGTCTCCACTAATTAGCTTAGTTGTTGTCATGAAATACAAGTTCGTTTATATGGATTTTTTTTAATCTATAGCTTTCAGGAAATTCTTCATTGCACAAAAAATTTTGTCCCTTTTCAGACAGTATGAATAAAATTCTTCACTAAAAAAGTGATACTTTTTGAATTGAAAAATGGAATTGGGAATCAGCAATAAGCAGGCTGTAGAAGTGTCCTGCAGATAATACCTTCTTGGTTCTATCTTAGTTAATATTTTTGTAAGTAAGTCACTCAAAAAAGAATAGTAAATAGGCACTGATGAAGTTTTTAGATGGCAACAAGATTGGAGGAAGAGCAAATAACAAAAGTTCAGATCTAGATCTGTTTGTAAGGTAGTTGGCTTGTAAACAAATAATGTATATTTTATTACAGACAAATATAGACATGCACAATAAAAATGTGGACCAAAGCTATGAGATTTTGAGGAACTGATATCTAGGGAAACCATGCACAAGCAAGAGGTATGACAAGGGCTCTAAAGTATCACAATTAGTATATAATTGGACATGATGTTCCAGCCAGATATTTTGAACATTTTGAATGACTAATGTGGGTTTTGGATATGAAAAGAGGTAAACATTGCCTATCTTCAGACATATTTTTTTCTCTATTTGGTTCTACCATGACACTACTGAAATCTATATCCCATTCTGGTATCCAGGTTTGAAGAAGGTTACTGAAAAATTGAAGATGACTCAGAGTAGAACCAAAATACATGAAGGATTATAAAATATGCATTCCAATGAAAGACTCAGGCAGTTCAGTCTATTATATTATCAAAGAAATGGTTATGAATATCATGGTCTATGAATGTCTACACTTGCTAATAGAAAAAGAAACAGACACTTGCTAATAGAAAGTTCTTCAATTTAGAACACAGAGATACATCAGAGCCCAATAGCTAGAAATTGTAGATAACTTCAGATAGAAATAATATGCCCATTCCTTTTAAAAGTTAAGATAATTGACTATTTAAACACTTTATTGTGGGTGATTCACCATTTTTTTTAAACCAGGATAGGATTTCTTTAAGGTAAATTAACTGCAGATTTTGAACTTCTGGTAAGAATTAATTCAGAGAAGTCTGATGCTATACAGTGTATTGGAGGAGAAACTAGCCTTAAAATCTATACATTCGTTGTGTTTTCCCAACTGCAAAGAGAAATTTTGATAATCGATATGTGGTCATTTAGTTTTGTAGCTCTAGAAACAAGTTCAGTCTCCCATGATCTCCAGAGGTCGTCCACTGGCCTCTGCGTTATCATGTTTGATTCACAGAGGATGGGGTCTCCTACAGCATGTCTAGAATGTAATAATTCTGCTCAAGTCTTCTACTCTGTCTGTTCCAGAAGCTCTGTTTTCCAGGTTTTGGACTTATTAATAAACTACAATACTAAACAAATTTTTGCCATTTTCATTTATTATGCATTTTCTCAGTGGATAGGTATAAATCATTTTAGAATGTGGTAAGCAAAACTACTTCCCAGAAGGTTTCTGACTTAACCAGATGAATTTAGCAGGTAATGTCAAAGTTAAAACCTCTGAACCTTGCTGGATAAAATCCACTGTTCTGCCTACTAGAGTGGAATATGTTGTCTCCAAAGATTCTGTTGCAAAAGCTCATCCATGTGAATGTCTGCTCTTGTAATACACACTGATTCCACAAAAGCTGGCTTTTCTATGTGAATATTCCCTGTGCTTCATAGAATGCGTTTGTCTTCCTATTTTATGCAATTTTGTATAATGTATTCATTCACACGATATTTGAACATTTTTTTTTCTTTTGGCACTTCAGATTTCCTAAACACAGGCAATGGAGTGTGGTTACAGTTGTATTTAAAGTTATAAGTGAAACCATCTCTGTTGGGCGATACAATATCTTTTATTAGAGTATGTAGAAAAAATTTGCAAACCATGTTTTTCACCTAACTTCCTTCAAAGAGATCAGTTCAGCAAGAAATCAGATTCTAATTTACCTGGTTATCTGTGATTTCATTTTTTATCTGTACAAAGATTTATGCTGGCTTTATCCAAACTCATTCACCTATCTGACAGTTTCCTTTCTATATATGCATAAATGAGAGAGATAAAATTGCTATTTCAAGACAGCTGAAAACAGCCATAGTTGATACCCTTATATATTTTGTTTCCCATATGAAACATTTTTTTTTCCTCTTCTGCTACATTTCCAATGCATCTCCCTTTCATTTTCCCTTTCAGTATCTCACAAAAAAAGAAAAAAAAAAGACTAAAACCCTGGACAATTGTATTCCAGAACAGTTGTTCTAGGTGTTTTTTATTATTGTAGTACCATTCCCTCATTTTCTAACTTTCTCTAATTTTTGTTTCCTGAAATGAAAACACATTTATTCTTTCCAAGTATCTGCATTCTTTCACCAGCCATCTGTTAATCCACCAACAAACACCCCAAACCCCCCATCTCATTTGTTTTTAATATTTTATATTATTTCATACTGTTTTGACTTTTTCAGAGAGATGCCTACTTTGAAAATAGGCTTTTAGAATGGTAAAATTTTTTAGTGCAAGTTTGTATTTCTTAAAAATACTTTGATTTTTGCCAAAACATAACAAAAAATAGTGCTTTGTGACAATTTCCAATGGCTGTGGTAAGGGCACACTAGAAATATTTTGTCCATATGGTTGCTGACCATCTTACTGCTCCCAGCAGAAAACCATACAGGTAGGCAGGCAAAACCAACAGTCAAAAGGTATCTCAAATAATTTAATAATTATTTTCAAAATAAGTATGATTGTCTTTCACCAAAAAACTTTTAAGATGGTGACAAAGACAGGAAAAAAGAAAAAAACAATCATGTCCGATAAACTCAGAAATCCAATACCTAGGTTTTCTTCAAACTTTAAATATTATACATAGGCATGATTAACATCATACAGTTTTAGCTTCCTTTTATATCACTTTCAACAGAAAAAAAAAGGGGGAAAAAAAGAGTGAAGAATCTTGATGACAAAAAAGGTCTGAATACTAAGCCAGAAATGAAACTTAGGGTTTGGAAATGTGAACATGTTATCATTCATCATCAGCTTCCTCCTCTGGAACAACTGGTTTGTATATCAGACCTTTGTGTTATTTATTAGCCCTAACAGGTGAACAGCTTCTAGTTGAAATTGCAGTTGTCATCGAAAACCAACATGTGAACATGTTCATGCATTTAGTACCTAACACTGCATAGTAATTATGTTTTAAAGTCAACATTTAAGTAAAAATTTTTCTTACCTTTCCACTATATGCTGATCTATTTTTCAAAAAGCCTGCCATGATAATTTAGTCATTATTTTTTGGGTGGTCCTCCAGTGTATCAATTGCATGTTATGCTAATCAGACTCTGGGGAAAATATCTTTATATATATATTTGTAGTCTTTGTCAATGTCAAAGTATTCTGTAGGGCAGATGCTTAGTGATGGAGCTTCATTGGGCTTGAAATGTACTGAGGCCTGATCTCCCATTCAGGCACTGAACCTTTGAAATTTTGTTTCATGTCAGAACAGTGCATCTGCTCCTGCTCAGGGGCATGGATTGAATGAAGGATTTACAAATCCCCAGAGAAGTTCATCTACTTTATCAAGCAATTCTGTCAGTTTTTCTGCAGAGTCCAACTTCTAGTTATACAATTCCTATGTTTCATCTCTCTGGTTCACCAGTGGGTAAACTAATTTCCTACTTAATGGAAAGATTTGTGACAGCTTAAATGTGACATGAGGCTAATGAATTGAACTAGGCTCATTTCAAAACTCATTCCAACAAGAAAGACTTTGTGACCTATGAATCTTTCTCACAGCTATACATCATTTTCAAAGGCATATTTGGCTTAGCTCAGAAAAAGACTTTGCAGTGCCATATCCACATCTGAAGTAGCTTTTCGTCTTTTTTATTTTTATTTTTTCTTTTTTTTCCCCCCATGGTATCTGGACTGCCTTTCACTGGTTTCCTTTTACACTTTGCAAATATTGTCTTCTGCTATGTTCCAGCTGGCAGGAATTCAGCAGCTCACAGTGTTCACACTTGGAATCCATCCTGAGAAGATGACGGACTGAAGGCAATGAAGAGAGAATTGGATTATTCTCCCTACGTGCTTCTGCAACTGATCCCACACTTCTTAAACAAATCAAGTTACTGATTCCTCAAAGTCTCGTTCCATGTGTTATGACTACACTGGTGCAAAGACAGGCCATGTGGGCAAGACTCACACTTCCAAGAGATGTCTCAAGACAAATGTATGCATGGAGAGAAATATTTACTAGGAGGAAGTACACGTTTGCTCTTACCAAGGTGACAGTTACTTTGCTGACTTTAGGAATGATGCAATAAAAGCTATCTGTGAAATGATAACTAAGCTAAGAAAAATATAGAACAATATTAAATATTTCTTGCCAGCTGCTCAACTAAAGTCACATTAGTATATGCTTTTTCTGTAAAATCACTGTTTTCTATTGAGGACAGACCAAAATACAATAAAATTGCTACTCATAATGTCAGTCAAACTAAGCACCAGTTCATGGCAACCGGTCTCATTTTTGCTAGATGCAAAATGCTCTACTTACCTTGTGATATTAGCAAGCCAATCCATTTATTATGTACCATGCTGGCAGATTTAATTATATAAAACTGTCATGCATTAAAGTTAAATTCTTTTCTCCTTTTGGCTGCAATCCGGAAAAAGCACATACATTTCAGAAGGTAAGTACATTCCCTCTGAGGTGAAATCCTGGCACAGTTCCCACTCAGTTTAGTAAATATGTCTGTATTATCTCTGTGTTACGAATCAAGCACTTGTTACCAAGCCAATTAGCGTGGCTTGGACAACATCTACACTATTCAAGGCAAAGGCCACCTTCGGCAGATTGGCTGTGTCCATACAATGCCCATATTGGAATGAAAGATATCCAGTCCCTTGTATAATGGGCCTATCTCACACACACCAGGGATGGTATTCAGATCCAGATTTAGAAACCTAAATAAAAATGTGTTCACATGTGAACCAAATTTCCCATGGCAGGATATGCACTGGAGAGCTAGGGATCAATTAATTCGACTAAATGTAGCTGTCTAGTACTGTCTGTGATATCCTCAAGTATCTGAAATGCCCACATGAGACTGGCAGATATGACCCAGAACATATATGAGACCTGTGGGGCTGCCAGCCCCAAAGGTCAGCACAAAGCATTCAGAATGTCACTAGATGCCCCTATTTAGGCAACTGAATCTAGTCCATACTGTCAATGGAGACTAGAGAGCTGTTCATTAACCTGGAGATTCATTCATTGCCCGAACACTGGTGACTAAAGCCATTTTAGGGACTCCAGGGTGCCTGAAATATCTGGTGAAAGCTGGTAATAATAACACATAGAGTTGGCAGATGTGGCACATAGAAACCGTAGGTCAACAACTGGTGGTGCAGCTAGTGTTGACAACAAAGATTTTATTTATGCAATTATGGGACCCTCTATGAGGATTGAGGACTGCTAGAGAGAGATGGGATCCACTTAACCAACCAAGTAGTGCAAGAGCATCTTTGTTAATGAGCTGGCCAATCTTGTGAATGACAGGGGAGGAAGACGATGACCCACAATTAAGTGAGGAAGTAGTATCCCAGGCTGGCAAGCAAAGGGTGCAGCGTGATGTGGACAGGAGAGACCTCAATATCAACAACACAGGATAGAAAGGGCCCACCTCATGCATATGCGCACAGATAAGGAAATATTGAGAGGACAGCATGATAGAGAAAGCTTTCACACTTTTTTTCTCACAAATCAGCACAAGTGGGTGCCCCTCTGAAGTGTCTGCATGCTACTGTGCATAGCATGAAGAACAATCAGGAGGAATTAGAGGGCTGCATGCACGGAACGCATGGAGCTCTGCTGAGGGATGGATATTGGGCCAGCTGAGACCTTATGGGTTAGGATAAGGCCAACATGGTGACATTGTGGTGGGTGTCTACTACAGAGCACTTGGTCAGGAAGAAGTAGATGAAACCTTCTTCAGACAACTAGCAGTTGTCTCACATTCACGGGGTGGGGTGGGGGGGTTGGATTAAATGATCTCCAAAACAAAAGTCTTTACAATCAACTCAAAATGCAACAACTAATTATTATTAGTCCAGTTACAGTGATACTAATACTCCTTGTCCAAATTATTATCAAGACAGAAAAAAAAAATCTTTCCCTCTCCTCCCTTGTAATTCAGATATAAACTTTTGACCTTCATCTCTCTCATTGTAGAAAACAAGGTTCCCTGAGTCTGAAAAGCATATTTTTCTGGGCAGGCAGCTGTCCCCCCCCCACACACTCATCTCTCCTCCAGATTTTGAACTCCTGAGGCCTCCTGCACTCTGCAGGGAGCTGCAGCTCATCTATATCACTGTATTAAATGAGACCAGGTCCATTCAGTTCGCACTGACCTGCACCAAACTCTTGTCCTTTCAGTGCTGGAGTCGGTAGTCGCTTTGTTAACCCATGGTTGGAGCATGGAATCAAACTATCTTGTCTATAACACAGACAAAAAAAGCCCTGAGGCCCTAGTACAAAGCAAGAAGAGAGCGCACTTGATGGTATAGATACAGATAACTTAACTTTTTGTCCGATTAAGCTATACTGAAGCGCAATATTACTTTTTAGTTTGAGTGTTCTGCTACACTGGGACTTCTACAAAGATAGTCACATTTATTGGCGCATATTTTAGGTCTGACAGCCTGAAACTATACAAATTGTGATCCGGTTCCTTGTTGACATACTTTTTATTCTGATTCCTTTCTTGTACATCCTTTAAATATATACAATCAAATCTATCACTAATAATCAGGATGTATATGAAGTATATTCTTCAGTTTTACTTCATAAAGTAAGAAACCAGATACTTGCATTGGCATCGATAAGTGCTTCATTCAACTTTACTCAGATTATTTTTTATGGTACAAAAATTAATTTAGATGAACTTTGAAATAAAATCTATTTTGAAACATAAAACTATAAAATTTTATTTTGAAAACTTTGAAGTCATTCTGTTTTGAGCTTTCAAAATTTATTTTCTGATACTTTTTTTACTTTCCAGTTGAAACTTTTCACCTGAGCCTTTTTGAAAGACTTTTTGAAGAAATAGAAGATATTGAAATCATTGCACTGGATTTGGGAAACATCCTTATCAGACTGAAGATTTTATGCAAACAAGAACTGTAATTAGTGGATAAATTTCTTCCATTCTTTTTGTCATTAGCTGTCTACATATGGACAAAAGAAGAATCTATCAGGATTAGACATATTTAAATATGCAGATTCTGGGATCTTCACTTAAGTTATTACATCCTTGGATGTGATTTGATCTATAAGGAAAAATAAAACAACATGTTCTCAACTCAGCCATTGTTCAAAAGGTGAAGGAGGAATTCGATTTTGTGAATGTTAAGCTTATTGGTTTTTAATGACGTTTTCATTGATTCTGTTACTGTAAAGGGTTGTGTTATGGGGAAATTGTCTTAATAAATAAATAATAATAATCTCAAACAGGAATTCTCTTCAGCAAGTAAATCTCCTACAGAGGAAAAGATTGACTCTTTGACCATTAAGATTATTACCAAAATATTAAAAACTATTAAAAAAAAAAAGACTGTAGTATGCTGCGATTCTCACAGGGCTTAGGAAATGGAAAACTACTATACTAGGATTGTTTTTGACCAATGTATTATTTGTAATGGAAATTTTAATCAGCTAATTCATGACCTAATGGAATTATACCAGTATGAATTTACTGACAGTTTTTGATATACTCTACTGAGAGAAGTAAAACCATATTAATTTTACCAAAATGGAAGATAGTGGTCGGTAGAGAGGACAGACATGTCTGGGCACTACTGTTTGAGTAATTCATGGTACTATTATCAAAAAATAAATGCCACGTACCGTGATATAGTTTCAAGTGGTCAATGAGGGCAGGAGATTCTCTCTCCCTCAGGTTGGGCCTGTCCTTGGTAGGTGTCATCCTGTGGTGGAAGTTTCAGTAAAAAGAAGCATTTAGTATAGCATATCATTAAACAGTCGCTTCCTGGGATCCCAGATCCACATTGATCCGACATGTTTTGGAAGTCATGATATTCTAGGTAGAGAGAGAAATTTTATTGTCTGGAGAGAAAGGGAATGTGACCACCTCTGAGCCCCCTTTCCCTAACCAGGGAAAATGGCAGGAACGAAAAGCTTATATATCATATTTATAACTCTGGCAAGAGCAAAACAAATACAGAAGTTAACCAGAACATGTAAGGCAACTCATAGTGAGGCACAGGACTAGTATTGAAAACATTCCCTTGCCTCGGAGCTACTAGTATTTATCAATTTTGTCATTATATACATTTAGGAATCATAATTTTCCCAGGCCCTAAGAACATTTCCCATCATTTTTATTTTAGAATATTTCACTTCCCACATATAGCTACTACTGTCCCATTAGTTAAAAGTTTGCAATATGTTCTCCTCCCTATGCAGAAAAATTCTTCTACACCAAAATGGGCAAGTTACTTCAGCTTCCTTCAACATTAACTTCATCTTTTCCTACAAGCTGCCTTACAAAGAGGCAACCATCAAACTGTTTATAATTCTAGCTTTCAAAAATCCTGAGATCTTCTCAAAAACTTCATAAAACCTTAGGGCATAATTTCAGACTTGTCAGTTTTGTTGAAAGCTAAACAATGTAAATTCATGGGTCACAAGTTTTCAGTTTACATCAGCTGCCCACTGTGCTCTTTCACCTCCAATTCTATTAGCTCCAATTGCTTCGCAATGAGCCAAGAATATGAACACAGACACTTGCTAGGGAACAGCTGCTACCCTGTACTAACTTGCTTGTGTCCCTAGGATCAGCCCAATTTCCAGTTAGGTCAGTATATTTTAGTGAAACATTACATAGCTAGGAATGACTGAAAAAGACTTGCAAAAACACCCCCAGAAAGAGAAGTATTACAAGCATAAGTAGAAAGATCCTCATTTCTGTAAGTAAAAACTGAGCAGTTCAATGTAGTGTCTTGACGATAGCCTAAGAGCTAAACTACATCTCAGGGCAGTCAAATGCATAGTAGCTGTTCTCTTCGTTTTACCAGATTCTGCTCTGCTCCTGCTCAGGCACGAGTTCTAGGGTTGCGGTAAGCGGTCTTTATGCGAAGAACAGGATATCTTTTCCTACTGATATTCCAGTGTCTTTTGGTTTTTTTTTGTTTTGGCAGAGATGACATACAGAGCTTCACAGCAAAAAATTAAGCCTTAAACTCATGTGATGAAACCCCTAGGAATTGTTAAGACATGTCACAGTGGAGATTAAGCCTTCTGTTTGATAAAAGTCAATCTAAAGGTCTTGCCTGTTCAGTTCACTTTGTGCATGATGTTTTCCCTCATTTTATACTGCCAGGAGGGATGGGTTATGCTACCTCAATTAAGATTTCAATCAAGGGGCCTTTTTTAGGGCTTATGTAATCTTCTGGACCTTATAAATGTTTTGTTATGTTCATTATTTAATTGAATTATTTTTAAAATGGAAGATTTCAACTAAAAGTGTGAGTGAGTGAGGAAAAATGTGCAGTATATTTTTTTACAGTTTTGTTTGTATACTGACTCTCAGTAAAGCCAGCCAGGTTATAAAGATAGAAATATAAATGCAGATACACAGGTTTTCTTTAAAAAAGCAATCCAGCTGTAATCCATTTGTTTTTGAACCCCTCCTGGTTTCTGAAATCTCTTCTCTTTTTATAAAACGAAAGACACACTAATTTATTTCTTTTTTAACTTTCATTACTGTTGGTTGAACAAAGCATAGCAATTGCACAGACTCAGAAGAAACATAATAGGAACATGTAGAACAAACAAGCACTGGCAGAACAAGCACTCATATGTATGAGAGTTTAATTATCTCCATAATCCACAGGAATGTGTCATTTCAGACACAGGTTTTGTGGAAGTCAATTATTTTATAAAATAATAATAGCTGTAATTAATGAATAGAAACCATAACTGTACAGAACAATCAGACAATTATTTTCTATGCTGTAGCTAAACTAATGGCACCATGGAAAGAATTTTTAGTTCTCTTTCAAGAAAATAAAATCCATGGAAACAAAGGGGAAAATCAAGCATCATTGAAAAGGGAAGACAGAGCACTTTGGAGGGGAATTCGTTTAGGAATTTTAAGTGTCTTTCTTTATCAAACACTATCAAACACTGTCAAACGCTGGTGAACCTGTTAGTGATTCTAGGCATCCTGTATCCTTATTTGTTTCCTTTCTAAAGAAATACATTATTAGGTGAACTATAGAAGAGTTTTTGTTTTGCTTAAAGAAACTCATATGGATTTATTTCTGCCAGCGTTAAAAAAGTAGCTATGACATTGTGGTTTTAACCACATGTCCATTAAAACAGATTAAATCAAAAAATTGCATGTAAATGAAAACTTCATTTGCTTTGTCAGATGGGCCAGCCATCACCTGTTTTTAAAGAACTGCATAAGCAGTGCTGCATTATATAGGGCTGCCAGCACGCTAACTTTGGTACCACTGAGAGCTAGATGTTACTTTCTGATACAACCGTAATTAAAATGACTCATGTGATCTGCACTACCTTGGGGGCAGCATGCTTTAAACAGAGAACTCCAGCACATACTGCCTTGCCTGTTTCCCCATTCCTCCAAGCAGCTGTAAAGGATGCAACACATATACATACTACTTTGCTTCCCACTTCAGGATAGTGGGGGACAGAGAGAGGCCAATGGTGGCCCCTGAGGAATCCCTCTTGTGATCCATCTGTTCCCTCTCCCAGAAGGATCACTAGAAATCTGCATCCAAAGCAAGCGCATCTCTCTTGAGAAATAGACCTCATTGCTTAGTATGTTGCATTTACAATGTTCTTGTCCTTTCACTATTAAGTAACCATGAAACTGTACTAAATCATGGGAAGTTTAAAGCTTCTTTTCAAAAGACTTCCCCAAACTCTGATTTTGAGCTCATTTCTTATTCATCCTACTGCTGCTAATTATTATGAATTCCTTTGGTATTCATTGTAATAGCACTAATTATAATGGAATTGTTTGGTATTCAGTATAAAAGCACTGATCATAACGAATTCATTTGACATTTATGAGGACATCACATGTATTTCCTCAGCATACAATTGTAATTTAGCATCTGTAAAGTATTACTTAATAGAAACATAAAGTTAAACATTAGCTACATTTGTGGAAGGATAAAATATGTCTACTACTGCTACAGAGATGGAGAACTTAGTCCAGTTGTTTGGGAGAGAATTAGTTGGGCAATCAGCCTTATTAAAAAATTAAAGGCAATTTTGATGTGTGTTTTGGCTTCTGCTCTGAGTTTTTACTACTAGCAGAAGGCAAACAAACCTCAAACAGATTTTCATTATTCTATGGTGATTGCTTCTCTTTGCGCTGCACATGGAGATATATATATTTAGTTTTATGTATTGAATGTATACATTTTAGAGGAGTCAGCTTTATGCTATTTTCTGAGAATCCATATTCAGGCACTGCAATAAGCAGTTCTGGATATTTCCAGTTAAGGGCAATTTGAATATATGGAGAGAGAGCATTCACAGATTTTTTTTTCCTATTTAACTAATGTACAATAGTATCAGTATCAGACCTTCTGCTTTCATCTAGCTCACAGTCTGATCACAGAAGGCTTGAGAACTCCAGAGGTGCCTTCCAATCTCAAGTATTCTTTGCTTTACTATAATATGCAGGGTATAGGGTTTCTGCATGGAGAAAATTTATTTTAATATGGAAAATAGAAGAACCAGGCCGTATCCAAAACCACTTAGTTAAATTAATTCTCTGGGATGTGTCATAAAGTAAATAAATAGTTTTGTTTATGGTCCGTACTTTTTTTTACCTCCTATGCAAGTTCCTTTTGTAAGGCTGGAATCAAGCTTCATATTCCTCCAATTTATTTACAAAATGTAATATTTTGAATATTATTTTTTCAAGAAGACCTGAAGGCCTGCTCATTGATTCCGCATTACCTCAGAGGTGTTTGGGGGGATTCAAGAGGGTCTAGTATATTAGTAAGGTGCTCAGATGAACACCCTCTAATCATTTTGTTATTGCAAATCATTGCTAAACGTAATACCAGTAATCAGTAGCTCTTAAAAGAGCTCAATGCAACATCTTGTACATGTGTAAACAAGGCAATGTGTTAATACAGATGATGTTTATGATGCTGGTAACAGAGAAAGCTCACATTACAATAAAATTTTTTGGAAACACTGATTAGAAGAGACTGACCTACAAGATAAACTGGATATTAATTTAAGCTTGCTTAGAAAGTGAGGGGAGATGCTTAAATCTAATTGGATCTCTCTTTAAAAAAAAAAAAAGAAAAGAAAAAGAAAAGGAATGTCATCACTTCATCCATGGATATTCATCTGATGTTCTGCAGAGCCTAATGACAGAGGACAAAATCTATCATCCCTGTTAGCATTTCAACAGGACTATGTTACTAAATATCAAATAACGCTCCAAAATAAGTTTTTCATCTTTTTTTGCCTTTCCCAAGGAGTGCAGAAACATCTGGATCTTCAAAAACACCTGCATCAAACCTGATACATTAGAAGCAGTAGATTAGGAACTGTAGGATTTTAGGAGCGCTAGTGAAAGTGATGGAAAAGTTGTTAGTGAATAGTTCTTCTATCTTAAGAATTAACTTATGATTATATACACGATGGGATCATGTGCTTTTTCAGGCAACTATTAGAAAAGATTTTCAACTCTGCCTTTTAGAGGAATCTGTTCCTCCACCACTATCACCAGTGAGTATCATAATGAGTATGAATTCTGATTAGGAATTCTGAATGCCATAAAACCTATCATAATCTATGACTCCAAGAAAAATGGTGCTTGCTACACACAAAATTAGCTCTCTTTGCATGCTCAAGGATCCCCATGCCTTTATGGAAGGCATATGCAATCTATTATGTACATAAAGATCAACTTTGAATACATAGTTTTCTGGAAAGCATTTGGCCATTGCTGACATTTTTCTGACATGTTTTCAGGTATGTTTCAATATTACCTTTATAGATACTGACCGATATGCTGTGGCTTTTATTTTTAATAATTCATCAAATAATACAATGGAGACAAGATCCTAAGGGAGTCACTATACCTAAAAACTTCAGTTCTCCTTCAGTGCCTCCATTTTCTGTTCCTAAAGCTTCAGCTTTCATGCTCTCTATTACTGGCACTCCCTAGTGTTAGTGAGAGAGTGAAATAATAATCTTATGTGAAAGCAATATAGTCAGCCACATAATGCTAAAAAGGGCATAGGGAAAACAGGGTATAATTAAAGCACAGAATTCCCCTTGCACTTGCAAATCATTAAGAGTTTTGCTATGGAAAGTACAAAGATAAAAGCATTCCTAAAGATGAGTGCAGGAGATGGTTCTGCACATTGCTTAGGAGAAACTTCTGATCCATAAGCCCGATTACCTGTCAGTGAAGCCATTCTGACAGGGTTGCACCCTTTTCTGAGCCATACCTAGGAATGAATGTTAGATGTACAAAAATGCAAGGGTATTGACCACCAGTCAAATTTAAGAGAAATCACCCCCCTTAATGAGTAGTGAACAATTCAACATTTCTGTACAAAAATCTTAAGGTATTATTTGCTTTTGGAAGGCTGCTCATGTGCTAGTCAGAGGTCAGCACCTTTCATTGCAATGCTGTTGTGTTTTCTGTTTGGGATGTGATACTTGCCAGTTGTTCTTCGTGCCTGAAACTCAAGTTTGACACTTAAACTAATAAAAATCCTATATATGACATCCAAAACCACTCAGATACTCTGATCTCATAAATGAAGACAGAGTATGGACTTCACTCTTGGATGGTGTGGAGGGAAAAGTCCAGCTGCAGTGAGTGTGTTAGACTGTCATGGTGTAAAGCCTGACTGAAAGTATTGCTCAGATGAGTGAGACCTGAACTACATCTGCCCAGTTCTAACTCATTAGATGATTTTGGTATGTGCTAAAAAAAAACCCAAAATGAAACACAAAAAAACCCACACTAAAAACAAAGCACAGGTAATTGCTGTAGGGGAAGTTTATGCACAAGCTCAGGACTACATCTGCCCTGCTCTAATGGTTAAAGCACAGGAAAAGTGCGGGAAAGAAATAGGCACAGATGAACTGTAAACCTTTTTACATCCTTATACCACATTTGGGGCAGGAGACCAAAGCATTATAGTACACCAGGTAAAAACAGCTAATTAGAATTATATTTGGAGAAAAGCAAAGAGATTGCCTTGTGTGATGTGACCAGTGAGACTATTTGTGGCTTAAAGCAAACACCAAAGCTGGAAAACAATAAATAGCTATGTGTGGAAGCCAGGCAGGATTTGGGCGCATTGACCAGGTGGAGTAAGCATCCTGTCCATGGCGCCGGTCACGGCAGGCCAGGAGGGTCAGTGACCTTGACTGGTGTGCATGAATTTTGTGCAGAGTGTGTGAGTGTGTTGTAGAATAGAAATAATAGACTAGAAATTACTATCCACCTGCTTTGCCCATCCTGGTTAGTAAATAAAATCTAAAATTTGTCACTGACTGGAGTGTTTCTGTTCTTGCCACTACCTCACCTACCCTGTGATGTAGTACATAAAGAAATAATCAAAAACCCTTATTAAAATGTAGAGACTAACAGTTCTAACATCTCAGCTGACTCCTTTGTTAAGATGATGAACAAGGATTAAAAAATCCCAGACAAATAGGTACATTAGAACATAAAATATTTAATAGCAAAATCGGCACCTGGATTTTGACTAGAAAACAAGATTGAAGCCTATCATATAACAAGATCATGGGTGACATCTACAATTCATCCTTAAATTCCACCAAGCTAGCAGAAAGATGTATTGTGCACCGGCTAAAAATATGATGTGTTCATTGAAGTATATTGTATTTCAGTAACACACTCTGAAGTTTCCAAAGAAAGGGATTGCTTTCATGAAGTCTACACTTGAAAAGAAAGGTCACTTGGATTAGGTCACTTTGTTTCATTTTATGGGTCTTATTTGTTTTGAGCCTTCAGCCTCATATTTCATAGTTTTTTTTTTTTTCATCATGAGGTCTGTCATACTTTCCAAAACAGCAACCTTCCTAAACTTGGAGAGAAGAGGAGGGGAGAGGAGAGGGGAAATGAGAAAAGACAAGAAAAAAGAGAAAAAAAGGAAGAAGAAGAAAACAAAACATAAAATTAAGAGAGTGACAATGCTTATACTATAAAAATGATAAGCCTATTATCTCTGCAAGAATAACGACTGTTTTTGCTTACTGTCTTTCCCTCAGTCCACAAGTTTTTCTCCTGTTATAGTTTGATTCCAATCTTTTTTACTCCAGGGAAATAAAAACACTGTATCACAAGTGAGCTATACCTAGGTGATTTTAGGGTTTTTCTTTGGTCTGCAGTGATTAAAAGTAGTTGCTATCATACTTATGACATCTTACTCTAAATTGGCTTCACAAATTCAGACAGCAGGGGAGAAGGAACAAAATCCTAAAGCTTTTGACCTTACTGTTTCCACTGGGCAATCAAGAAACCATTCAGTATTGCCTTCAGGTCACTTTTCAGAATAAGAATAGAGTTGATTGCATATAGTTTTAAGTATTTAAACCACCAAAACAAAAAAGTATAGAAACTTCTTTAATTCCAATTTTGGATAAGACCAGTAAAATTAGTCCTACTAAAACATTTTCCATTAGAAGAAAATTACTTCCAATATGGGTTGAATTACAGCTTGCTCGAATCTCTAACATCAGACCGGATGAGAAAACACCTATTTTTGTATCTGTTACATTGTCGAACCTCTTCAAAGCTGAGAGGTCTGATCATTCAACTTTCCTTCAAATAATTCTTAGAAATTATATTTGATTTAAGGTGTCAATAGTTTAAATGAATCACATTTATTTTTCATCATTTTATGTTGTGACTTCATCAAGCTTGTCATTTTTACACAATATCACAAAACATCCCCAAATTACATACTCCTTCAGTATTGTTCATCACAGAAAGCTACATTTCCTTTACAGGATGATGATCATTTTGAAGGTTTGAAAAAACCTGTCTTTCCCAGGTTGTTTACCAGCTTCAGAGATATTTTGGCAGAATCCCCATCCAAGAGTGTCGAGCCTCTCCTACCAGGATACGCAAGCTTTCTTTAGGGTCACCCGTGGCATGTCTTAGGATATGAGAAATTGTAATGAGGCATGATTCTGGAACCTTTTTTTTTTTTTTTTTTTTTTTCCTTTCCTTGCACCATTTAAGAGATAGAGCAGTGAGCTGGAAAAAATTTCCAGGAAATATAGTCCTCATTTGTAACTCAAGGCACCATGTGCTCAATTCAGCTCTTGAGTCATCTCTGAGTTAAGAACAGGTTCCCAGTTGATTCAATTGCCTAAACTTGAGCAGCTAGTGCCATTTGAGATGCACTAGGACACCTCCTTGGGATTCTGCAGCCAGTCCAAAAGGCTACAGATCTCCTGTAGGTCCTCTGTTGTATCTTCTGGGCCCTTGCAGATATCTCTGCTATAATCACATATCTCAGTTGGCAGCAAGTGCGTAAATTTAAGCAGCAAAACATCACTCTGGGAATCAACTTCTAATTCAAACTCAGAGTTTACAGATGTAATGCAGATTTTGTAACCTATGTATGTTCTATTTTGACAACCTTCTAAATATATGTTAATTAGAGAAGAAATCTTTTTTTTTCCATATTAGAAACAATGAAAAAAAATTAAAGCTAATTTAGAATAGCTATGACAATTGTAAAATCCACTAGTGATTACAATGAATTTCAAAACTACAGTGATTAAAGCTGCGTAAATACTTAGGAAGGATCCTTCTGATGTCATAGACAAGACTGATAGAAAAAGTATATCTGTGTATTCAGTATAACTTAAACCAGTCAAAGATTCTCTTGGCTACTTGGAGAATAACCTTATCCATTTAGCATTTGCGTACTGAGCATGTCTTCACAATAAGCAGTGCAAATGTAAATGTTATATTTAGAATAGAATATGACAGAGAGAAAACATAGAGAATCGTATTTAGATTTCATTTACTACCATGTGGAAAAATACTATTCACTAGTTTTTGGAATTTCAATGGCTTCATGCAATATTTGCTATATAAGATATCATGGTCAGATATCATATTCATGAGTTTTCATGTCCGTGCTTAACCTCGATGAAATATGCAGATGGACATCAGGAGAGAAATTTAGCAGATATATTCCTGACAAAATTGTTAGGAATATTATTAGGAATAACACATGCTAAGATTAAAATGACTAGGAAGGTCACCAAAGGGACTTGGGAAAGCAATCAATAATCATATATTCTGTTGAAGGAAAAGGTGCAATCTGGATGACAAGGAAATACAACAAGCATTCTCAAAGAAAGTGGTATAGTTCTAGGATTAATGATATGTTAGACTTTTCTTTGCCTTTGTGAGTATCCTTCCAAGTAACAAGTCTGGCACCTGCACTTCTCTGAATGTAATCACATGTTCCATCCCTCTTGTAGATGGTATTTTATATTTAAAGAATCTCTCTAAAAATGAGGTTTCTTCATCCATTTTAGTTATATTTGTCTCCCCTAGAAACTAAGAAAATATGCAACACAGTACCTGCAAATATTTTTTAAATAAAATGCATTTTTTTCACCACTAGAATACAGTAACTTGAAAGAAATACTGAAGTAAAAGAATGTCTAAAAAGTTGGTAAGATTCATGCAAGCATATATATATATGAGCAATTCTCCTTAGATTCCCTTCAGAATGAATAAATAAAGTAGGCACTTTCAGGATACAATTTATTTCATTCTAATGTCTATAGTTAGATGAGATGAATCTCAAACATTCTCTTTTCTAAATTTTGCCCTCCCATGAGGTCCCCGATGCTTCCAACTCGCCTGGGAAAAGAGACGCCACTCTACTTCTTTGCAGTTGAGAGCTTACAGGTTTTCTTTGTCACTCCTTCGTTCTACATGATTATACCAGCTATTCTGCCATCTAGCAGAAAAAATTCAGCCATAAAATTAGCTAATTCTCCAATTCAAGTCAATGAATAGTTTGGTAGTTACCAGAGAGACATATACAATGCGTATAAATACATCAATACAAAATAGATGTTAAAAATGTCTTACACAGTTTTTTATGAAAGGCCATACAAGTATTCTTCCGAAAGGCAGAGCCTTACTGTGAATTGATTAAAGAAAATGATCAAAACAGAAACATAAAAATTCCAAACTAAGAGTTCAGAAAATTAGGGTGATTTTTGAAAAAGAACAGCGCCCCATGTGGATTTTGAAAACAACTACAAAGTTCAATGAGATTTTCTGGATGTTTAGCACTTCTGACAAGCAAGTTATATAGGAGGCTGCTTAGAAATATTCTTTACCTTTCGCATCTTTTTTAAAGAGTTCATCAGGCATTCTTGTTCTCTCTCATTGTCATAGCATTTATAGTGATACAGCTTTCTTTAGCTCTTCTGTGACTGAAGTGCTTCTCTTAGACAACAACAGTGTTCTCAAATGCTATGTTCTCTTCTGCCTCTGTGCTCACATAATGGTAGAATTGTGTGAATGATCAGATACCTTTGTTTTCTGTTCTTGTTGTTGTTAAGGCATCCTTAGCAAGGTTAGAATTCGGTAACAGAATATGTTAATTTAGAATTGAATAAAGTATTTTATTTTGGAATATTTAAAAGATTTGTTATTAAAATGAAAAAAATAAAAAAATGGATTTTTTTATTTTTAAACTTAGATTTATAGACTTGCAGAACAACTCTGTAAGTCATCATGCTCAATTTTTGGATTTCCTGTGGTATGTTCAATTTTCTTTCTGAAAAGAAGAGTCAAAGTAATCCAGTCATGGAATCATTGTCCTTCTAACTGTAAACTTTAAGGTTTGAACTGTTGTTGATACTCTCAAACTGAGCCTGGGAGTCAAAAATATGCTTTCATTGAAACCAGAAGGAATTTAAGCGTTTCTGACAGCCCCTATCTCATACATACATGTGTCCAGCTGCATTTTCATATATGCTGAGATGAGTACAGACAGAAAAACACAAAAAGATTAAGCATAAGTCTGTTTTTAAACATCCAGACTTTGTGCTAGATATTTTTAAATGACGAATGTAATAGATCTCAACCTACTAATAAAAGCATGAAAACCTTACCAGAAAAATGTACTGTAAATTGTAAAAACTTCAGATGGCTCCCAAACTTTAGATTATTTTAAAGTTTTTTCTCTTCTGACATCTTTTTACATAAATTCAAATGGATAGAAATCTGCCACAGGAGCCACTTAAGAATCAGATCAAAACTTGGTCAACATGAATAATGACATTACAGAAAAGTGGTGTCACTAACAGAACCTAAATAAAACTCCACAGAATTAAAATAACTTTGTGGACCCCACAGTACAATGTAAGGGAATTTTTTTTATGCCAAGAAGACACACAGAATTCATGCCTAATGGTCTGTAGTCAGATTTCAGTATGGACATAGGGAATGTTTATGCAGGAAAAAGAAAGAAATGAGAAACAAAACTCTAAGATTGCTCAGAATATTCATGTGTATATATCACTAATCAGTTTTTGAATTTTATTGCAATAGTTCAAAGCCAGAAAATGCCATTGAAATTGACCTGTCAATATTTAGGCAAATACTGCATTTTTGAAAATATCTTCACTTGTTCTCTGTCATGTAGAAACTAAGAGTCACTTCAAGCCTGGGATCAAACATTTATTTTGAATTTCTTTCATGCATTTTTCCTATAGTACTATTAGGTACTGTGGAAGCAACTACTACAAGTAGAGCTGGATGACAGCAAACTACAATGCAAGAACTTTCTTCAAGCATAGATCATTCAAACTGTAATTGTTCCCTGGATCAGATTATTCAGTACTGGAATATTTTGAAGAATGATAAACCTTCATTCAGTAAAAATATTTAACGTGCCCTTGCAACACAGGTTTTCCTCTTTAGAAACTGCCTACGTAGCTTCATCCTTTCCACAAATCAATCTTGATAGCCATAGAGAAGTATTTTAAATGGGAATGAAATGTAGTATAAAATTGCAGAAGACAAAGAAAACACATTTCCATTTTTGTTTCTAATTCATGAGCGAAGTAAATTCATTGACCAGTGGTGTTGCTAAGATGGTCTCTTTTCTTTCCCTTTTCTTTTTTTCACTTTGGGGTTAGTGGTAATGAACAGAAATCCTGAGAAGTTCCGTCAGAACTGATGGTAGGTTCTGAGTTTCTTCTCAGTGGAGGGGATTGAATCATTTACTCAAAACTTGTCCTGAGGACTTCTGTGATGCATTACACTAAAAAATGGCTATAGTGTGAAATCTTTCTCTACTCTCCTGTTATTAAGGACACTTTACTATAGCTCTGGTATATATCAAAATGAGCTCTTAAGCATTTTTTTAACACTATTTTTAAAAAGCTACTACTTAAGACCAAAGTTTTGTTTCTTACAAACCAAGCAGTAAAATTCAAAACAGATATTTCTTCAAAGATTGGTATTGGAGACATCTGGCTGTGTATGAACAGATAACTAATTTAAGCTGCCTACCTTGAGCAAGAGATGGCAGCTTCTAAAATTAAGAGTATTATAGCTCCCCTCCTCCCCTCTGTTTTGGACAGGATAAACAGCTTCCCACTGTAAACAAGTCTATCCTATAAGATTAGTGAACTTGACTAATACCATGTAATGTACATTTTAAATTCAACATGTTGCAAGTATCACAAATATGATTAAATGTTTCCACTGATCTTTAAAAAGTAACCATAAAACCTCTCAATGTCTTGTCAACATCAGAGGAGTTTTTCTGAAATATTATGTTATTAATAGAATAGCACAAGTGACAGAAGTATTAGATAAAAGATTCTACTATGACAGGTACATATTGAATAAGCTTTGTCTTCTTAAAGATAATTTTGCATTGCAGTGTGATTCATAGATTCATTTTATATTTTTAGGTTATGTTCTTTAATTCCATCACAACTGTATCTTCCCCATCAGATCATTTTTTTAGTCCTGTGCAAGTAATATGCTTCAGTCTCAGATTTACAGTTTCAGATAGACCACCTCCAGCAATACTGCAGAGGGTCTGCTCTCTGAATCCAGTCCAAGCCAAACTCAGCTAGCTCTTAAATATCTGTGAACGAGCAGACTATAGATGAGCCTTGGCTCTAAAGCTGAGATATAGATCCAAACTTTTTTAAATTCAAGTGTGCTTATATCTGTGGTTTTGCTTCCAGATCATATGAAAGTTGTTGTTTCAGTGGCAAAGTGGGAAATGCTCCTGTGCCTGCACGAGCTAGGAAAGTGTGTCACAACCTCTTCTGCAGGAATAAAATACAAGTAGTGTTACTGTAAGAAATTAGTATGCATTTTTCCTGATTGATTAGCAATAGAAAGTCCATCTGAGACAATCTGAGAACAATCACAGAACACAAGCTGTACATTTAACTCTACCAAATATACACTTTTATTAGAAATGTATAATAATGTCACCTCTTATGATGTACATGCCCAGCTCAGTATCTACATGCTTAACAGGTCTGACAGTTCAGAGATGAGATGTTCAAAGCCTACCAGTTAGCAACCCTACTTTCAGTGTTAGGAACAACCTCTCTTTGGCATGCATCCCACTTCTTATCCAACATTGGCTGTTAATTTCCTAAGTACCAAGCATTCACCAAATATATCTTTCTGTAGTCTGGAGCTATCCTGTCTGTCAGTATATATAATATATCATTCATCCTTGGAGGTAGCATCTACCACTGATTAGTCCAGCCCTATGCTTTAACACTTCCTCCTATCCTGCTCACCAAACTTGGCAGATATTCCCCTAAGGATGCTGTAAAGAAACACTATAAAAAGAAGAATTGTAAAAAAACATTCTTCTACATTAAGTCCTTTCATAAACTGTGCTTATTTTGTAAATTCTGTAAATTGTGCTTAGTTTATGAACAAATCATGTTAATCTTTGTTTTGTTACTACTTACGATACTTTCTCTGGTCCACACATACACACACTTTCCCTTCCTTGCATTTCTTTGTTTCATCTGGTTGGTTAAGTATTCATAGCCTGTTACTTTACAGGAATAAGAACTTGCCTTTTATAAGGGTTCAGCATAAGCAACCATGGATCATTCCAGATATTGCAAATCATTTGTGCCTGTGAGCTGCTGATAGCTACGAATAATCTCAGTGGTGCTTGGTACCACGTAAATTAAAGTTTTCTGTGTGTGTTCACAATTGCTCTGTACATCGTGAGGATATTTTCTGTTGCCTTCTGAAGACAGCTGGTAAACAAAATCCTTTCAACTGATAACTAGTGGACCTGTTACTCCAGCACAAGTATTAAAGGTCCCCTATTTTTAGAACACATGACTGTTTAACCTTTCCCTGGTTGCCTATGGATCCTGAGTGCCATGGTGTTTGTATATCTATTGTATCAATCATTACAACAATGTCACTTTATAGTCCAAATAGATGGACCACAGGCAACTATTAAGTTTTGAGAAGTCACATTGTTCTAAAGCTTTTCTTATTATTAAGTTTATGCCTTAGCCCCATTTGTAAAAAAACTCAAGCAAGCAAACTAGTGAAAATAGGGAATGGAGAAATAACTTTTGGTAGATTTCTGCTCTTTGTCTATCTGCTGTAATAAATACCAAGAAGAATAATATTGCTCTCCTAAAGTTATTTGCTTTCTAGCATCCATTTCCTATAAAGGCCATTTAAGAAAAATAAATAGTTTGTCTAAATAAAGATTCCCAATTCTATACTCTACTGGAATAGGAAGCCATAAGCCATTTCAGGAATTACAAAACAACATTAGAGTATTTTCTTGGAAACTATCATAAAGGAATAATCCTGCTAAGACTTGTACATAAATTACTGCAGAATTATGCCAATGCTAAAATGTTTTTCTAAAAGTGCATGCGATAAGTACTGCATATCTAATGATATAAATGCTATTGCATGCAAGCTTTCTGCTTATGACAATATATTTATTACTCTGCTTAGGAAAGCTAAGTGTTCTGGGGCATTGATCACTGCAGAAACTTCATTGCCTTGAATAGCTTTTCTCTAAAAACAATTCTGTTTCTTTAAAAGTAGGCATTAATGGCAAATACTAATGCATGACTAGTCAATAACAGAGCAAGAGAGCACTGCAGGCTTGAGAGTGAAATGCTGGTGCAGCTTCTGACTCACCATTGCAAAGTAGTCAGAATAACTCTTTCCAAGACTATTGCTGAATAGTCTTGGGAATAAATTTTTATGGCAAAACCAAGCTCACTTGGGAAAAATGGTATTAACTATAATATTGTGTTTAACACAGTACTGCCAAACTGTGCATCTTTAAATCACAGGAACTGCTATGGTTCCTTAACGTTAGGGTAGAATGATTGCAGTCTGGTGGAACTGCATTAGGAATTGTATTTGTTTAATTTGTAAGGAGTGAGAGAAGCTGTCTTAATGATCAGTTAGGTTCCACTGTGGCTTATGTGCTTAAAATATTACATCACAAAATTTATCAAGATTAGTCTCTTTTTACATTTTCCTTTAAAATCTGTTGTTTTTCACCTATGTCTTTTACCAATTTCCAACAGAGGAGGCATGATCAGATGAAGAGACCTAAATTTAGGAGCCTAACACCAAAAAAGATCTAGTCACAAGAGATTCCTACCCCCACTTCCCCCCCCCCCACAGAGTATCTGAGACATCTGTTCCCCCCCCCTCCCCCCCCCCCCCCCCACACACACACAGAGTATCTGAGACATCTGTTCAGGGCTAGTAGATATTATGCAGAAATTAGGTGCCTATGGTTAAGTAGCTGAATCTTGCCCTGACAGTTGCCTAAAAACAGCATCTAGTGACAGTTTAGTTCCTGTGGGGTATCCTACCTGGCCTTCACCTGCTGGTCTGGAAGTGCATAGGTCTTTCAAGGGGCCTGTGTCCTATTTACCATCTATTTGCAGATGCCTTGAATACTCTACAGTCTCCCCAAATGGACTAGACATGTATGTTAAGGCAAGGGGATCGACTCCTAAGTAAGTCCTCCAGCATGAATCAAATCCTTCTGTAACTGTACTGTAGCTCCAGCTCGGTATTAATTAGATCTTCATTGACTCCATAATGGGAACTTACAGTACTGCTTGTACAAGTTGACACTGACATATGTGTCTGAGTCCAAAACTGAGTTCTACCTGAATGATAAAATGAAACTGAAAACTTACTTGCTCTTTTTTCCCCTCAACAGTATCTATTATGTGGTAATTTACAATATTAAATTGTAAGTAAGGAACTTACAGTAAGTTCCTTATGATGGATACTCTTCTTTTGTCTGTAAAAGTCAATGAACTCCTATAACATTCTATAAATAAGACTGATATTACTGTCCTTAGATATGGGAACAATTTTTCAACTTATTATACTGTGTATTTTTCCTATCAGCTTACATAGAAATATTTTTAATGGTCCGCATGAAATACACAGAAAGAGGAAGGAGACAGTCCCATCCAGATGAACAACTATAACCCATACATGATTACAAAAGGTAAAATGACTCTCCAAGATGATTCTCCTTCCTTCTGTTATCAGCTTATTTCCCATTCACAGTTATTAGGACAGAACTCCTTCAGAGCAAATAAAACCATTTCTGTTCAAGGATGTTTTAAACCTTAAATTGAAAGCAACTCAAAACAGAAGCTTTAGTCTTCAAAACTGGGAAATTATTTTTTATTTAAGCCATTACTACTGCCTATGAAGGAGGTAATATCATTTTATTAAGCAAATAGATACTATAGATATATAGATTACATCATCAATATCTGCAATCTGCTATCAGGTTTGCAGAGCAGTATAAACTTTGTTGACCCTCCAATAGAGTTTATGACCTTTGGTAACTTGTGCAAACATGAATAGTCCTCTATTAAGTCCAAGCTGAGTAACACCTTATTTCTTCAATATCTCTTCAGTATGTTATGCTAGGTTGAATATATATATATATATATGTAAAGAATAAATGCTTCACAAAGTTTCTTGGAAGAACTCTGACTGGTTAGAGACATTTAATGTCACTTGAAGTGAGGAATGATCCTAAACATTGTTGTTTCTTGTTTTCACAGTGTAATGAGAGTGTTTAATTTTCTAGGGGTGCTGTTCTTGTATACAATCAACTCTGTTCTTCCACAACTGTGTTAGTAATTTGTTCAATCAGAATCAATCATAAAGTTGCATGCTTAAAGGTAGACATTAACATCCTATTTTTCACAGGTGTTGTAATTCCTCGGAGTTCAGTGGATGTTCTGGATGTGTAGGACCCCTATGAGTCAGGCCATGAAATGCATACTTAAGCACCTAACAAAAGGTGACCTTACTCTCATAGGAGGTTGAGCATCCCTATTGAAGTTAATGAAGCTGCAGAACTTACTACATTTGAAAATCAGATGAAATTTAGCTGCTTAAGCTTAAATTCAAAAGCAAGCCAAATTCTGATTAACATGGAGAATTTTTTCATTTTCTTTTCCTGTCATACTTCTAGCTGTCAGCCACCTACCCACTTCTTTCTATTGTGGAGGTGGATCACAGCCATGTTGCTTTTCCCTTCCCTTCCCTTCCCTTCCCTTCCCTTCCCTTCCCTTCCCTTCCCTTCCCTTCCCTTCCCTTCCCTTCCCTTCCCCCTTTTCCCTTTTCCCCTTTTCCTTTCCCTTTCCCTTCCCTTTCCTTTTCTCTTTTTTCTTCTAAATTGGATCTTTGCCAGTCTTTCACACTTCTGCAATAATTTGACTTTTGGCAATATTTTTGGTTGAATTATTCAGAAAGGCAAGCATGTTTCTGGCTCTCTGGGATGACTTGACAGTTGTAGAAGAAGTTGTGGAGTTGATTGTAATCGTAAACTGAAACTTGGAAAAGATGGTACATATCACACAGACAAGCATCATCTACAACATTTCGTAACTTTGCTCCTAATAGTTAATTATTGGGTTTTTTTTCTCCTATGGATTCATGAAGATTTTCAATCCAACTTTAAATAGTTGATTTGCTTCAATTGATCTAGGGCTTAATTTCAAATATATGCCTTACTCACTGGGAAATGGGGCCAATTATGTAGAAACATGTCTGAACTCCTGTTAACATTCTTCCGTGCTAAACTTGAAGTTGTCTCCTTTGAGACATTCCAGAAGTCTTACAAAGGAATGTGCTGTTTCATAGAATCCCAGAATCACAGACTGGCTGAGGTTGGAAGGGACCTCTGGAGACTGCCTGGGCCAACCTCAAAGCAGGGGGAGCTAGAGCAGGTTGCCCAGGGCTGCATCCAAACAGCTTTTGCATATCTCCAAGGATGGAGGCTCCACAACCTCTCTCAGCAACCTGTTCCAATATTCAACCACTCCCACAATAAAAAAAGGTTTTTTTCCTTATATTTAAGCAAAATTTCTTGTCTTGTCACTGAATATTTGCATAAATGTCTTCAAAAGATCTGTAACGCAAGAGTGCTGTGCTAAGTCACAGAAAGGATCAAACAATCCAAGCACGTAATGAAATTCCTGAAAAAAAATCTTAAACAGATGCTTCCAGTTAGACAGTAAAAGCAAAAGGTGATACCATTATGTTGGGCTGTATCTATACCTGAATACATGAAGTCTCATTTTGCATGGTGGTATACAAACACATAACTGGTAACCTGTTCTATCCCCAAAGAACTTAAAAATAATTATTTAGTCATTACCTATTGTAAACTCTTTTTCCCTCTGATTCTTGTCTATCTGATTATCTTAGGACATTATATTTAAAACTTCACTGTTGTCAAAAAGGTAGTATCTCACCTAAATTTCTCAGAATCATTGTGACTTGTTCTCTTAAATGTAAATGTTGTTTTCTTCTACTTTTTCTTTCCGACTAGATCTTTTTCTCCCTGGTGCATTATGGATTAATCCATGTCTTTTGGTAGGAGCTTCCCATTAACTTCTTCCAAACTTTCTCTTCTATTCTGGTATACTGACTAATGTCAGAAGGTGACCAGGCTGCCAGAAAGTTGGTGTTTCTTTTACTCCTTCAGTCTTCTGTTAAAAATGTTAAGCCTGTGGGAATGAGGAATAACTTTTAACTCTGTTGTGAGGCACCCAGAGTGATGGAATCTATACACTGTTTTTGAAGCAAATAAAAAGTAAACTAGAGTTAATGCTGATATTTAAAATCATGAACATTATTTTGGGGGATAAATATTTCTCTTTCTTTTGTTTAATAAATATCTATAGAAAAAATATATTACTGTCCCAATTGTAGTAGGGTCTTAAAAAAAAAAAAGTAAGAAAAGTGCTAGTGATACAACAAGGTATGCAGCAAGACATCCAAAACTGAGTAATCAGCTGTTTCAGAAAACCTTGTGAACTTCCTATTCTTCACATATGACAATGGAAAAAAAGTGAAATTTTCAATCTTTTTATTCCAAGTTCCCCTTTGTTCCAGGAAGACCTTCGAATTTTATTTCACCCTTTGCAATGAAGAATTTACTATGACATTGAGTGCTTCTAGCAAACTGGTGTAGAAAATCTGGCTCTATTTATATGGAAGCTGGTGATGAATCATCATGACCTAACACAATACCAGAGGTCTTGACTTAATTGAAGATGGGCTATGAAATGATAGCAGGCAGAAAAGCATCAATATATAACCATTAGAGAAGAAACCATATAATAGTGAGGAGACCTTGTTCCTAAGAGAATGGGACTAGACAAGTTATCTGACAGAAAAAGCATTTTTCAAGGGATAAATTTATCATGAAAATGAGTTTCTCATTTGTCTTTAATGAAAACAGGCTATAGGGTTTGTTTATGTGATTTTTCCAACCATTAAGCAACACAAAGACCAGGAATATGGGCCTGACATTTTTGAATATATATATATTTTTTTCCCTCAAAGCTTCCTGTGGATATAAGTTCCAGTCTGAACACACTCAAGGAAAGAGAATTTTTTGGAAGTTAGACTTGATGTTTAGTGTGTGTGTCTGTAGCACAGGAAATGGTCATATGGGACTAAAGTTTCACTGACTGTGTAGCCAACACTCTGCCATGGGTTCTGTTCTTGAACAAAGAATATGGCCTTCTTCAACATGAACTGTATCTACCCATAAACTGTAGACTCTCTTGTGGAATTAAATTTCCATATTGAAATTTCTTTCTCTAACTATTGCTTATCTTAACTAAATTATCTGTATGCTGGCCCTGTGCCATCTTGTGTTCTCATGGCACCTTTCACAGGAAATTGGCCTAATAGCATCTCTAGACAATTTCTTGTGCAAGGATGTGCATAACTGATTAAGTATACAAAACACGGACATTAATTTTTTTTCCTCCTCTAACCTGCAAAAGCGTATTTCTATTTGTTTTGTTCTTACGGCCTTTGAGGCAGAGCTCTGAAGGTGGTGATAAAGGGTCAAAAAAACAAAAACACATTTGTCCCTGAGTCTTTAAAAACACTCCATTTTTTTCTGTAATGGGAGTAGGGAGGTGACTGACGTTAACAAAGAGCATGAGGACCCTGTGGTCTACTTTAAAAGTGTCATATGCTGGAAAAGAAACAAGCTGTTGCACTTCCCATCAAGGAATATATTAAAAATGAAGTGAATAGCTTCTAGGAAAAGATTCTGTAATTGTAAAGTAAACAAATAATGGGATGTTGACTGTAAAAGTAAATAAAGAACAATAGTATATTTATTCTATGGAAAACTGGAGTTATTTTTTCAATTTAAATGTGGATACAAGCTGTGTGATCTAAGTGCTTTGATCTCCAGGCTGAAGGATCTGTACGAGTTAAAGAGCACAAGGGCATCTGAACCAAATGTGTTTCTTTGGTCTTTTTTTTTGTATCTTAAGAAGATACACATCCCTTGATCCTACATATGCAGACCTGACAAAGTTCCCTGGGAACATATTCTTTTCAGGCACAATTATCTGTTTTCAATTGCAGAGAATAATGATTCTCATTTTAAATTATGTACAAGTCTAAATTACAAGGGGTATAAAGAGGTCAGATCCTGTCCCTCAAGATACGAAATAATTAACATTGTTCTATACGTTTGGTAGCCTAAGAAGCATGTTATGCCTCTGTATTGTTGTTCTGCACTTGTACACTTGCAAAGAGATAGCTTCCATTTTGGCTCAGATGGCATTTTCCAATGTGGAATATTGTGGAATCAAGTGTGATTTGTACGATGCTAGAACACTTCAAGTTTTCTGAGTATTTATGTTTTCTCCTGTACCTTTTCTGGTGGTAAAGTTCAGTGTGACCCACAAGCCTCAGAACCTTTCCCCTTTGCTCGCTTTCTCCATTATTACATTCTGTGTCTTTCTTATTTCTTTGATGGAGGCTACTGAGAAAGTGGAAGGCAAATATTCCTAGAATTATCCCCAGATTCCCCTGATCCATATCAATCAGGCTTTACAGTTAGGTATGGGGCATAAATTGCACTTCTCTGTAGACTGATATCTTCCTATAGATGAACCAATGTCAGGTGTCATTCTGGTTCCTACAGTTACAGCTAACCTTTGACAGGAGGACATGAGGAGTGTATGTCTACACACACTCTGTGTTTTAAAAGCAGGGAGGCAACTTAACTGGACAACACAAAGTTCCCCAGTTTCTGGCCTGTTTCTGGGTACTGTAAAAGATACATGTTGATGGTTTCCCCAGCTGTTTTCAGTTGCTGCTATCAGAAAAAATATCCTCTGTGTCTAGGTCAATTGTATTCGAGTCTTTTACTCTTTCTCCTCCAATTTATGTGCTAAGAAAAAAAAAAAAATACACACACACACACACACACACACACACACGTATATATATAGTGGATGGCATTTGACCTAGACTTGGCTGCTTTCCATTGTGATTAGGAAGCCTGGGTTAGTACAACACTCATGATACATTGAAAAGCCCATCAGTTTCTTTAGTTTTGCTTGTGTTGGGATGCAGATTAATTAATATTTACCTTCAGATCCTGGGTGATTTTAATTTGATTCATTCCTGAATAATTTGGCTGGATGCAGGATCTTTTTTGGAGTGATCCAGGTATTGTTTTCATTTCAATTTTCTGTCCTTAAAAATTGTGTACAGAATCCAAATATTTGGCACGAGTGCCATATAAAAATTGAGATTTTTAATATAGGAAGGTTTACCATCATCTTGACAGAGCAGTCTCTGAAATGGAGATGATTTAAAATGTCTATATGTAAAGGTCTGTATAAAGTCACGTTGAGAAGGTTGTGGAGCAAATAATCCTGGAAACCAAACACACTAAGGACAATAAGGTGACTGGGAGAAGACAGTATGAATTTATGAAGGAGAGGTCATTCTCAACCAACCTGATAGACTTCTACAATGAGATAACCAACTCAGTGGAGAGCAGTGGATGAAGTTTATCTTCACTTTTGCAAAGCTTACAGCACTGTCTCCCATCACATCTTCATGCCCAAAATGACAGATTGGATGAATGGAGGCCAGTTACTAGTAGTGTTCTCCCAGATGTCAATACTGGGGCCAGTCCTGTTTAATATCTTCATCAGTGACCTGTATGCTGGGACAGGCTGCACCATCAGCAAGTTTGCTGATGATACAAAGCTGGGATGAGTGGCTGACACACTGGAGGGCTGTGCTGCCATTCAGAGGGACCTCAACAGGCTGGAGAGATGGGCAGAGAGGAACCTCATGAAGTTCCATAACGCAAAATGCCAAGTCCTGCACGCAGCAAGGAATAACCCCATGACCCAGGACAGGCTGGGGGCTGATCTGCTGCAAAGCCGCTTTGCAGAAAAGGACCTGGTTGGGGGAAGGCTGGTGGACAATAAGTTGACCATGCACCAGCAATGGGCCCTTGGCATAAAGAAGGCAAACAGCCTCTGGGGCTGCACTAGGCAGAGCATTGCCAGCAGGTCAAGGGGGATGATCCTTCCCCTCTATTCAGGCCTGGTGGGGCCACACCTGCAGTGCTGTGTCCAGTACTGGGCTCCCCAGTGCAAGAGAGATGTGCACCTGCTGGAGCAAGTTCAGTGAAAGGCCACTAAGATGATGAAGGGCTTGGAGAGGCCGAGAGAGCTGGGGAGAGAGTAAAGAAGTCAGAGCCCAGTAAAAGGGCAAGAGGTAATGGGCACAAACTGAAATACAGGAAATTCCATTTAAACAGAAGAAACAAGCACTTTTATTTATGTATTTATTTATTTTTTCTCTGTGACAGTGATCGAGCACTCCTTGTTGACCAGAGAGGTTGTGGAGTCTCCATCCCTGGAGATATCTGAAATCCAGTGAGACATGGTCCTTGGCAACCTGTTCTAGCTGACCCTCTCAAGCAGCAGGATTGGACTAGATTATCTCCAGAGATGCCTTCCAACTTCATCAGTTCTGTGATTCTACATGAAATTATTTGTAGTTAGCTGATATTTGGAGTCAGTTAGTCTCAGGAAGTATGATTGACACGTATTCCTTGTTCACTTCCAAAAATAGTAGAGTTTCCAAAGTGTTTGTCATGGTAGGACTATTTTCTTTATCCTATTCCAAATAGCTTGCCTTACAGATCAGTGCTTTCCTCAAAAGTCTCATCTATTTACCAGTACTTGCTATAACTTGCTTGATTCTTTTTTGGGGAAGAATGTACAAAGATCATTATCTTTTCACTTAATTCTGGTGTAAGCCCTTATATGCAGGAGGCTGTTTCTGGAACAGAAGAGCCGCTCACAAGCAAATAAGAGGGAAGACAGAAAGACACATGGTAATTATCACTGGCAAAGACAACCTTATCCAGATAAAAACAACGAGGCTTTGGATATTTGACTTTGCTTCATTCCCTCTAGTTCCCCACTTAGCAAATCAGCTGATTGAGCAAAAGGTCACAGCTAAGGTCATTGTTTCTTCTAATAAGGATCCGCTGAAACAATTTTATTGAAATTCATCCTAGCTCCTTGTTATTGCTAATTTCTCCCAACTACTTCAGGCCTAATATCTTCAGCCTAATGCTGCAGATGTTGTTGATTCTTATTCATCTTTCAAGTATAGTTACTTGTTCAACCCATTTGCACAGAAGTAGCAAATTAGTAATGCTCCACTACAGTAGTTTATTGGAGTTTAATGTACTAGTTCCTCTACAGTGGCTTAGTGAAACTATTTCAGATAATGTTTAGCAATAGCTTTACTTATGCAAGTATCAATCACTCTGCATCTGCTATACAGTTCTCTGTGTAATTTCAATAGAAGTGATTTACTGAAGTTCCATAATGCCTTATACAAAATCTACTGAAGTGACATTCATTTTCTTCTCCTTCAACTATGAAAAATCAAAGTGCTAAAGTTGAGAGCAGCAATACTTGTGTATAATCACACAAATTGATACAATTTTTGCAGAATGGCCCTGCACTGTAACTCATGAGGAAGACCATGATGCCTACTGGCTGGAGAAGGGCCATGAATCAAAATCAAACATATGGATTTGAGCTTCCAGATAATTAGAGAGCATTTTGGCTTTTTTTCTGCTTTTTATTTCAAACATTCGATTAATGAGATATATAATCTTTATCCTTGGCTTATGCTGAAACTGATCCATCACAAACACTGGTATTCTACATCTTGATCACAATCATGAACCGTCCAGAAATCTTCTTTCAGTTTTAGTGGTTCTTCATGTTCATTCGTCTGAAAACCTGACAGGTTTTTGCCATCATGCTTGCAGTCACTGCTGCTTGTTAGAAGACATACCATGAACGGGATTCATCTCACATAACATTAGAAAGCTACCACAGAGGCATCCTTATCTACACCTCTTCTCTCTAGGTTCCCTTTACAATCAATGGAGAAATAATGGCATTTTCAGGGTGTGATTCATCCTATGTTAGCCGTCTGCTTTAGGGTGAGATGAATCATGACTTAAAAGTGCTTATTTCTCACTAGTGACCAAACTGTAAAGGAAGATTTGGGTAGGATTAAATAAATCCTACCAATGAGCTTGATTTCTTTTAGTTTCTCCTTTAGCTGAGACAACTTCACTGCCACTGCAAGCAAGGAGGAAAGTCCATCTTAAAACATTTTTCAGTTGAAAACATTCTTGATAGGGAAGATGGTTTACACTGGTCACACAATCGCATGAACAAAGTCTGCATACAAGTTTGAAATTCCAGCTGAGTGCTCAGGATGTATCAAAAACCCTCTGTTGCATTAGACAGATATTTAACATCTTGCATTTTAGGGTGATGTTTTTTTTTTTTTTTCCCAGTGTTAAGAAAAGTTATGGATTATAGTCTGTGTTTCTAATCATAGAGACAGACGAAGAAAAGAAGATCTTTTCCCTCTCCTAATTCAGGAACATATTATAAGTAGTGGATATTATCACATTATTTGGATCAGGGCAAGTTATTAGGAAGGAGAACAAGGAGTTTTATTAAAAGATGAGAAACGGATTGAGAATAAGCTATCAAAGAAATCTTGTGAACTAAATATTATATTTTAAAAACTATATCTTAATTAATTAAAATACTTGCAAGCCTAACATAGTGTTTCCACTAATCTTTTTCCATTCTTATGTCTTAGAAAAAGGAATAGCTTCTCTTATTTAGCTACTCACAGTCTTTTCTCATTATGTGTATTTCCTGTTAATGATGTGCTTGGATACAAGAGAACACACACATTTACATCTCTACAAGACACAAAGAATTTCAAAATAAATCTCCACTCTTTTCATACATATTTCAACTATATACTTTTCTCCTTTTCTGCACTGCTCTTTGATAGTCTAACTGGCTGGCTGAAAAATTGTAGCTTCCTCCAACCTAGTAATCGAATGACTTACAATTCAAATATCTTAGAGTTGCTGGTATTTATAAAAATGGTTGTGTTTGTTTATGTCTTTTCATATTTGTGCATATACACACACAGAGGAAATACCATAAAAAGGACTGTATGAATTATTATTATTATTATTTTTTAATTTGGAAGCTGAACCCTCCACAAATATACAATAATAAAAATTATTTCAAGTTAAACAAACATTCTCTGAAATCAAAAATAGAAAAGTGTGAGATGTTCCAGGAGAGAGGATCAGTTCTTGTTATTTCAGCACTTTCTCAGGATTAAGAGACACATATTCCATCCTTTTCCAGAAGGAATGTGAACCCCCATTTTCAACAAGAGTATCTTAACTGCTGTATTAGGGGGTTGCTGAGAAAGACTGTCCTTTTCCACTGTTGCTGACACTGATCCACTTCATGCCCCAAAATAATTTAAAATATTGAAATATTGATGAAAATAATGAAATATTTGTGAAAAGAATATAACTGTAGAAAATCTGAAAGGGAGAAATGTATTTTAGTAAAAGCATTCTAAATGTCTGTTGGATAGAAAGGGACCTTTGTTATAAAGGAGAAAAAGAGAAGACGTGGATTATCCATACTCTAGTGGTTAGAGCAGTCATCTGGGAAATTAAGGGCTTGTGATCCATTCTTCTAGTTATGAATATTTTTCCCATGAATTTGAGCTGAATCTTTGAAAGTTTTGGGATAACCAAAACTATGGGTTTTTTTGGAAAATAATATCTTTCTTGCTGCAAGTTAAATGATTCGGGTGCTGGTTAACTGATATGCTGTCATCACAATTTATTTTAACTGGGACATTCTTTTTGCCATTTTGATTTCCTCTGAACTTTAAACACAGAGAGTTGTTGAACTTCAGGCCCTATCTTCAAAAAAACCTACTGATGTCCTCAGTCATCATTTTTATGATCAAGGAAAACACATTAAAATTTGCATAATCCTATTGAGGTTGCTGTGAATATTCCTGTGCTTATGTTTTTTCTGGATTGGTAGTTAACTTGCAATCAAATTGATTATAACTGCAATAGAAACATTTAGACTAATTTTGTTAGTTCTACATACTGTGCATTTTGCAAAAAAAAAAAAAAAATCCATAATTTTCATGGTATTTCATAAAATACTGACACAGTTGCTTTATCACTGTTGCTTTCCAAACAATGACAGCTCTTATTCCTCTCTCTCTAAAAAAACCAGAACGTTTGGATAAGCAGGTTGAAAAAGAGGCTTTTCAAATCAGGACTATCTGCAATTTGCATCACCAAACTTTCTGTTGCAAGTCTTGCTTCTTATTTCTGGATGGCGGCTTATTAAAGTGTAGCCTTAAATATAAGGTAACAATTTTTTTAAAAAGTTCATTCTCTATGCAGAGTTTACATTCTCTGTAATTAAATCCCACTCTTGAGCTCTTCATTTTAACAATATGTTAAACTTTTTCTAAACTGTTTTATGCAAGAACTTTACCCTGTGTTTATTACCTTTTTTGCTTCTTTTTGCAACTCTAATTTTCTCATATTTGTTTGACTTTTCCTGAGAGATGAGATTGTTTCAGGTTTAATGTATTCCAAAATACAGTTGTCTTTTACAGTGAATCAACTCTTTTGGTCGCTTTTGGTTCATGCTACCTGGCTTTTGTTATTCTTAATAACAGAGCAGTATCCAAAAATGTGTGGAATTCAGTTTATTTTATTTATTTATTTATTATGTATTACTAGCAAGCTGCTAGTTTACTGATTAGTTTGCTGGAGCAAGTCCAGCAAAGAGCTACCAGGATGGCCAAGGTGCTGGACCACAGGATGAGAAAGGAGAGGCTGAGAGCCTAATGGACAGAAGGTGAAGGAGAGACCTTTCCCCTGTCTGCAGCTACCTAGTGGGAGGGTATAGACAAGACCATGCCAGGTGCTTCTCAGAGGTGCATGATCAGAAGACAAGAGTCAATGGGCACAAGTCACAACATGGGAAAATTAGTTTGCTAATCAAACTAACTACTAATTTATTAATTTTATTTGTTTTTATTAATTTATTTATTTTAGTAGCCTTTCTATTATCATATTTGTATTATTTTGAACTGGATTTTCTAAATATATATATATATATAAAGATAATAAAGGTTTTGATTTGCCTCATCAAATTTCTGATTAGTTTCTCCTTAAGAGGGTAGTGTGCAGAAAGGATGAAGAAGGAGGGCAGAGAGAACTCAGTTCATGTGGTGCTTTCAGAGAGACATCTAGGCAATTTTCCTCAGAGGTGCAGAGTGGGTAGTATGAAGTCTTCACACACTATGGAGCTGCTTGTGGAAGATGAGATCAAGGACCCACGAAGTGAGAAATGTAGAAGGTTATTTTAATAGCTTCTCTAACCCTTTGCTTTACAGAGTCCTCAGTCTCAGCATGGACTCCCCACACTGCTGAACTAAAAAAGAAAAAATATATCTCACCAGGGATTTCAAGCAATAAAAATATTATGTTTTATTAACTTCCTGTACTTCTAAATACCAAATTCGGTTTCTATCAGCAGGAGGAACAGAATGTCTCAGTTTCTTTTGCCTGAATTAAAAAGGAAGTATAAAAGGGAAAAAAAAAACATTTTTTTCTACGAAAAGATCTAAACATAGATATTTCCATTGTAAAATTTCTATTAAAATATAAACATTTTAATGCAAGAGTCAGAAACCTTAATTTCCCTTGGGGCTTTAATGTTTCAAGTGCTATACGTGTATTTCACATAATATCACTGGCCAGCCCTAACTGTATAAAACATTGGTACTGTTTAGTTCCTTATGATGTTCTCAACAGGAACAAAAAAAACAAAACATGTACAGAAAGATTTTCCTAGAAGGCAGCAGCTTGAGTCACATGGGTAAGAACTGAAGAGATTTGCAGAAGCAGAAGCAAAATATATTTTTTTGGCTCCCTTCTCCTGGACCTTGAGTCTGGAAGCAGAAAGGATGATAATATGTCCAGTTTAAGATAACTATAATCTTTTTCCTTAAGATTCTCTGTCAACTTAGGAAAATGAAGCATAGAAAAAAATCTCTGTTTTCTCCCTTTCTGGAGCTACAGGGACCGTGTTCAGCAGAAGGCTATGCCTCATGTAGATTTAAATGTTCCATAAAGAACAACTGAAGTTTTGTTTTCCCTTTTTTTATTCAGGGGATTTTGTTTTTAAAACTCTTCAAAAACACTCACAAAAAGCAAACCCACAGAGCAATAGTTTTTTAATGATTTTATTGTTTTTTGATGTTTCTAAAATATAGTTTTCATGAGATAAAAGTAACAAGGATTTTGGAACTATGCAATTAATTGAGAAATAAACTTTATGTGCATATGTTGTCTGATTCTAACTGGAAATTATTTTCACATGCTTGCTCAGCATTCACGATGAAGGGAGTTTGAAAATGATAAGGCTATTTCTTTTCAGAAATCTATAACCATGTATCAAGTGATACAGCAATGAATCTAAGATCTAAGCTAAAAACTTATTTTATGATTTCCTAAACTAAAGAGAAAACTGCTCCAGAAAGACACAGCTGGAGCTGCTTTCATAAAATAGCTGTTAAGGAGGAAATATTCAAACTTCTTTCTGATACATTCGCTGAAAATATCTATGTTTACAGAGCCTTTTGAGTCGCACAGTTGTCGTGACCACATGTACCCACAGGAGAAAAATAAAGAAACCTTTATGGGACAACTCAAATTCTAAGTGGGTTGAGTATCCCTCACATGGGCTTATCTCACCCCATCTCCAGTGTTTTAGTGCTCCATTGGCAAAGCTCACAGTGATCAATGACTATGTTCCTAATGCAACCAGATGTCTATCACTGTTGGAGATAAGTGGGTCTTAGGTACATGGTGTCTTCAAAAACTAAAAATATGAGACAAAATGGGAGAGGGAGAAGGGATTTGCTAAATCTAACCAATCCGTTCCTAATTTAATTAGCTGTGGTATCCTGTTTCTGAAGTAGTTAGTCTCTGCATGATGTTCAAAGAGAAAAAATTGTGAGGCATCTAATATGAAGACTGTGCATTTACTATTCTCAGAATAAGATGTAGAAGGTTTTATGAGCTTCCTGGAAGCAACATTCATCAAAGGCAATTAAGTAAAAAGCTAGCACTGTTGATTCAGATAGGCTGTAAACAGCAAGTCACCCAGTGTTTGGGAGCACTAGGGGGAAAGGGAAAGAGGTGAAGGGAGCACTGCTGTATACTTATCCTATTTTCATACTTTTCTCTAGGGCAGCTGTTATTGGCCAGTTCTGAAAAGCAGCTCTTGGACTAAGTGGACCTTTGGTCTGACCTGTTACAACCATTCTTCAGTTCTTCTGTCTTCGGAAGTCTGTCACAAAGAAAAGAAGCCAGGAGCCAGAAAGATGCTAATTAAGATTTATAGTACAAATAAATTAATCAAAGAACTTGAAAAAAGAGGGATCGGGAGAAATGATGTAAGCCTCTGAAGTACTATGGTACATTCTTGGAGGACTGTGCCATGTCCCATTATCCTCTCACCAGGAACAAAGCAATGAAGTCTACTGAAAGGCGAGGGAGGATGTACTGGCAGGGCAAAGATCATAGCTTTTACTTGATCTCTTGTTCAGGACAAGGAGAGAGGGAGAAAAGGAGCAGACAGCAGCCACTGTAGAAAACAAACAAACAAATAAATAAATAATAAAACAAATAAGACAGGGTTCATTTTAAGTTAGGACTGAGATACCTCCAGGGAAAAACAGAACTGGCTGTGGTGTTAGACTAAATCTTAATAAGGCATTTCACTGTTTTATTTCTTTTGTAACTTAGTCTCAATATTTAAAGTATTTTTTAAGTAAACACTAGAATTGTTTTTAAGTAAAAATGTCTTTAATTATTATGTAACAAAAAAAGCCTTGGATGATGACCTAAATAGCAGGCATCTAACTTATACTGGTGGGGCCACTGAAAAACAGGATACTGTGACACTCTAAAGGAACTGTTTCCAGACTAATTGGGTGTATTTTTACTTATGCTTCCGTATCAGTCTAGAGTTTGTAACACAAGGTCCCAAAAGTGAGGGCGGAAAAAAATGCTTTCTCTGTACAAATGTTGGCTATAGAAGTTCTATGGAATGAGACAAAACTAGCTTTGGGGGACAAGTCAGAGCGCAGTGTTCTTGACAAAAAAAATGTGTAAGAGAAGGTGAAAAGGGAAAGGAAAACACAAGGGACACTGATGGTGACAAATACCACAAATAATGAAGTTGTGTGGTTTTTTTCTTTTTTTTCTTTTACTCCTCTTCTACAGGTTAAACTTTAAATTTTAGTTTTAAAGCTCATTCACTTCCTTTTAGCATTCAACAGTCTGACTTCATTGCTTCTAATTTTTTCCTTGCATTATAAATGTAAGTTTAATAAAGTTCTGTATTTCTTCAGCACTTGTTGTTGACCATATTGCGATCCACTTAATTGTGTGGAAATGGAATGAGACAGCTATACCAGAAGGTTTTATTAAAGTATCAAAAAACAGCAAGCTATCTACACAAGCCAATTAAATGGCACTGCATGTCCCCAAATGAGAAAGCACACAGTTACATATAAGTTGATATTTTATTCAGCAAATAAAACAATCCTTACCCAACATACTCTATAAAACTAATCGGGCACAATATACCCCATACAGATTACCAGTCCCTTCACTCCAGGCACATGAAAAAAAATATGTGGAAAGCTACTTTACCACTCTATACTCTATAAGCTGTCACTGAAAGATATTCCTTGTTATTTCGCAATCCAACAAACAGCATGTGCATTAGTAACTGGTCCCTTGTTGAAATCACAAAATATGTATTTAAGCACTTCCTGCTTCCCAGACCTCTCTTGATCATCGTTCCACACGATTCTGGGGGGACACTTCCCAGGCGCAGGAATTGGTAAAGAAATACCTGAGTCCACCAGACTCACTTGGGTGGATCAGGTACTTCAGTTTCATAGGGCACTAGAGATTACTAAAGACATGCATATTCTATTTCTATCCAGAGTTGACCAAAAACAGTTTCCAGTTTGTGAGATTTTATTTTTAATTCCATTTTTGTCCATGGATTCTTCATTTTGTCTCTTCAGCTAATGCTTCTGAACGTCACCTCCTCCAAATGGCTTTAGGGTCCCCAGAGCCGCAGGTCCAGAGCAGACTAATTGGGGATTCAGGCAGAGGTCTGTTCTGCCTCGGATTTGGCAAAATCTCTTCAAAACCAGGATGTGTTGAACAAAATATATTGTACTGAAAATGGTGGGTTTTCTACTGAATTGTTGCACTCAAATATTCTGCCTTGTCCTGTTGTCACTAGAATTATTTTGGAGGCAACTCCATGCTTCCCTCAGCTTTCCAGATAAACACTCCACCATCACTCTGCAACTGCTGTGAGGATTAACAAATTTTTGCTGTGGCCCTCCATGTAGTTATAGGTCATATCAGAAAAAGAAAGAGGAAGTGTTCCTCCGTATAAGGTGGGTAACCGATGCTTACAACACCCTCGGAAAGGAGTAAGGACCACACTGAGCATGCGCATGCTCAATCTTAGAGCACTGTGAGGATGTGTAGTGTCAGTGCTTTTCACATTATCAGCCATAAAATTTCCTGAGCCTATTGACTCTTCAAACTGAGAAGGACGGAGAAATAAGCTACATTTCTAGGGGCAGAAGGGTAGACATTGTCTACATATGCTATCTACAGCTGCTGTTGACATTTGTATGACATCAAAGTTTCTAGTTCAGCTTGGAAATCTCACTCTCAGTAAGACAAAATTGTCCAAGTCCTGCGGGCACTGACAGGACATAATGTTACTGCCCACCCCCTGGGGCCTCCTCCAACCTGCCCAGCCCCGCCCCATCTCAGTCCCTGCCCCACCAACACTGCAGCAGTGCTGCTCCAGCCCCCTTATGGTGCTGCCTGGCCAAGGGCCTGACTCCAACCCTGATCTGTGGGCAGCCACCCAGCCTGGCATCAGCCTGGGCCCGACCTGCGGCGATGCCTGATGCCAAGGCTGGGGCTGCCCTGGTTGCCTCTGGTGCCCTGCTCCCTCGGGGAGGTGGGACAGGCGTTGGCAGCAAGCCCCAGCTGATACCAGCCACAGGGAGCCACTGGCCTTTGACAAAAGTGGCCCTGACAAAAATATTATTTCTGGCATATTTTTCCTGCTCACAAGTGGCAGGTAAACAATTCTCAGCAGAGTTGATGTTCTGTCCTCCAGCACTGGCAGGAAGACATTTTCCAATGTCAAAATGATTATCCACATACTTGTAAGCATGTGAGGTGGCCAGTTTCCAGGAAACAAATGCAACCTGCATTGCTACGAGCTTCCCTGTTCACCTTATGAGGCACTGGAGGCACTGAAGCAAAGTCCATAAAGATCTGTTAGCTCATGCAGAAGTTCTGGATCACTGCGTATCATTTCAAAACTGGAAAATAATGTGATCCCATCATCCCATGTTAATTATTCTGTTTCAGAAATTCTGGAGCTTTTATCAGGCTAAGTCTGTTTAATATGCATACAGTGACCTTTGATGTTTGTGCAGTGACTAGAAGACTACCTGTTGCAAAGGTCTGTGCAGCTTGTCCGTTCTAGAAACAGTAATGCTGAAGCAAGAAAGTTGTCATCCCATGTATCTGACCACCCAGCAGCTCTGAGTGCTGCTGTAAAGGCACAAAAGTGAACCACAACATGGGCCAACCAAGCCTCATGAGTCGACAGGAGCTGAATAGTGAATCACAGGCCCATTTCCAAAAGGTCTCTGTTCTGCGTGATGTTAAGGAGAAAGATTTGCCTCCATATATCCCAGCACTAGGTTTGAAAACCAATAAGGTTAGCGCAGACATGGGTAAGCAAGCTTTGGAATATCTGACAGGCAATTTTCCTGCTGTGATTTGATGGGCTGAACACCAGAGCCTAAGGTTCCCTAACGGTACAGAAAATTACTCCCCTCTCCACGTTTCTCCAGCCAGATTGTTTTGCTGCCTCCTACAGAACATCCTGTTCCAACATGCAGGACCAAATGCACCAGCAGAGAGAACAGCTTCAGGATACTTCTCTGTTCTTCCAAGACTTACCTCTTCCACTTGTTTGCACAGAAAAGTATCTGAAGAGTCCAGAGTACCTTCCAGAGCCAGAAGCAGGTGAAATAAATGTAGCAATCAGTGAAAGACTTCTCAACTTGCATTTTTTTCATTAATTTCACCTATGCTTTCTTTTCACCTATACCTCTCTGCAAAACACTTGTGGTCTCATCTTGCTGAAACTGGATGTCCATTAAAGACTGCATCAGTTTATTCAAATGAAAAGCCAAGAAGATGCAGAACAAATACAACAACAGAAAAACACCTTCCTGGCAGTATTTGCATATCTTTCTGTCTAGACTAATAAACTGGCTTTATTTCTTCCAGTCTTAAAAGATTGTTACTTTTTACTTTACAGGGTTTCTGACTGGCTGCCATCCTTACAGAGAGGGCAGCCAGCACCTACGGGAACATGGGATTTTACAGCAGGATTTACATGTGCACTTTGGCAATCACAGGAACACTAGCAAGGAACTGCTGGGATTAAAGCTATGAATACAGAGAAGGCAGATGTGAAGCAGATGAGAAGAAAAAAGCATGTAAATATATGAGGGGTCATGATGTAACAACATGCTGCCAGGAATGAAAAGGTGCTATAGGTGAAGAGAAATAGTTTATCCTCTGCTTAAATTACATACATTGTGGTGAATTAATCATTCTGTGAGAGCAATGATGCTTCATGGAACTTGCTCGGCTCTGAATTTTGCATTCCATTTTGGCACAGAAGTCTGAGATAAATATTTACAAGGTAATATATTTGGAAAAGACTGAGTCCCTTTCACTTGGGCGGGGGGGGGAGGCAAGTGTACAGCCCTCTTCTGCACAGTTTTTACTGTCTGAACAAGTGGACAAGAATCAAGACACTTCAAAAGTACATGTTTATCAAGGTGGACCCCTTCTTTTGGTACCACATATGTAACTAGACACATGAGCAATGGTCATGCTACTTTAGTCACTCAAACACTATTTGCTTTGCTAAAATGTGGATGTGTCTGGAATGATGGTGTATTCAGTGTGATAGTGAAATAAGACAGTTCTTGTCCAGCTACTCAACATTCAAAATACTCAAGTGCCTGAACACAGCCAGCATAGTCTGTTTCTAGTAGTTTGCAGTCCAAGCTGAGCACTACAAATTCTGAGCTCTCTTAAGCTACTCATCCTCCCAGATGATAAACTGTTGTCCTTTTTTTCTCTGTGTCATTCTTTCTCCATCTTTAAAGGCAGCTGCTTTGTATCTAGGAATAGAAGGCTCCATTCTATATCTTTACTAACAGAGATTAGTAGCACCGCTCAAGAACAGATGTGAAATGTTTGTTGAGGCTAAAAATTTTATATTTTAATTTTGTATGTCTTATTTGCGTGCTCTTGTTGATAACGTTATATCAATATTTCCTTAAAAGTTAAAAATTTTAATATTGCTTTAACTTATCCTGTTCGACAATCCTATTCAGGCTCCTGAATGTATGTGAAAATGTCATTAGTGTATAGTCTGCAAGTCAAATACTCCATGTGAAGTCTTTCTAGCTTTTATGTGGTGTCTGAAGAGGAAAATTAAGGCTTGTTTCACTAGTAAAAATAGAATAAAGCCATAAATATTTCTCTTAGTTGTATATTTACATATTTTATCTTCTCAAGTAAAAACTTTTAGGGATCCTTCAACATTTTTTCTAGAGGACACACTGCAAACTCATAGCAGAAGAATGCCAGAAAAGTAGCATGGCTGCTGTCTCCAATATAATTAATTTATGCTTAAATTATTTTTAAAAGACTAGCTTTATTGAATGCAACATCCAAGCAAATGGCAGCACAGAGGAAAGAAAGCAAGGCTCCACAAAGTGTCTTATCACAAAATCAAGCTGAGAACTGAGAGGGGGAACCCTGGAGTGTGATCATAACTACAAAAGTGGTAACCACCCAGCTCACTAGTCTATTTGTTCTGTCCACTTCCCTGACCTGGAGGCGTCATTTACCAAATACACTGAAAAAAGTATATCTAGTTGAACTAAGTGGCAATTTCTATGTAACATATTCAGTGTTGCAGGCCATTAGAAAGTCAGTTATCAATATATGTTGTAGCGTTTGGTCTTGATTAAGAGGATCGGTTAGCCTATAAATAGCATTAAATGCAAACTGATATCTGGTTGGAGAAACAGTGAAGCTGTAGGATGTCCTTTCTATTACATATACCTTAATTCCAGCTGCTTTTCTTTTTTTTCATTAACAGTTTTGCGGTAATAGCACTATTCATTTAAGCAGAGATTTCCAAACTTGCAATAGTGTCAGTGTGCAACTGCGTGGAGTGCAAGCAGAACTGAGCTGGGAATGCATCACTGATCCATGATATTTACTGAAATTTCATGAATTACCTTTGGGTTGAACTGAAGCACAAAAAAGGCTCCTTTTCAATCACTCCAAAATCTGCTAAACTTCATGGAATTAATGTCTGCCCAGTTATGAAACATCAAGGAATGACATCTACAGGACAAATGGATTGCAGCAGGATTTTCATGCATTCATCAGCTGTGATAAGAGCACTGGAAAAGGGTTTGAGAATCCAGGCCATCAATCCAGAGAGAGCTCTTGAGGAAGCAAATAAAATATAAAGGTATGACTGGTCATGATATGAGAACATATTGGAAAAATAAGATTCTTAAGGGGGGAAAGAAAAGTATTATTTATTTAAATTACACAGACACAGTGATAGATTAAATATAGGGAAAAAAAGCAAGATCAAATTTTGCTTAAATTATACCGAAATGAGTTGTCATGTAACAAAATGAAATAAGGCTTAGAATTTAAAAGCAAAAGATAACCAAGAAGGGGAAAAGCAACTAACATTACAATAATTAAAAAACAATCTTTTGATAACTGTATTGTGTTAAGCAGCCATCAGGATTCTGTGGATTTTGAATAGCTCTTAAAGAGGAATTATGCAGCAGAAAGTCTCGCTAAGCTATCTACCCCAAACTTGCATGTCTGACTATCTTGTAGCAGACCCTTAGGGTCTCTGAGAGACCAGCACTTGGAGTTACACTGAAAATACTGTAGTTTACACAGACATCTGCCTTAGTTGTTCATGGGTGTAACGCTTCAGATAAGGTGATACAGCCTACTGTTTCAGGTACAGCTACGTCAACACTACAGAAATGTATAATCAGTTGCACGCAGATTAGGAGTTTTTCTCGCATAACCATTTTGGTACTAATCAAATACATTCACTTTTACATTAAGTGTTTTTATATTATATTTACAATATAAAATACATCTATCTAAATGACATAAGAAAAGAGTGTGTCAGTCAGGACTACTTAAAGCAATATATCATTTTTCTGTGTTCCTACAACATCCAAAATCATACCACTGCCTGTTTACACTAGCTATTACACACTACACTTCTGAGTTGGTAGTGTCATAGTCATTTTCTCTAGGAACTTACTGCTCATGTGCTTATTTATAGGAGAGCTATTTTGAGTGCTTTTATAGGCAATTTTTTTTTCACTCTCAAACATTGTCTCTGGTTGAAATGCAGAATCTAAAAGAAAAGAGGAACAATTAATTCTTTCTACAACCCTTACTCTTTTCAAGTAGTGTTAAATAAATGATGATATACTACAGGATTTAAAACCCAGCAAGAGTCCAAAGCCTTCAGCAGTACTCATAACGTTGTCAGTTTAAAGGCAAACTGCCCTGACTCCGTGCTTAGTCCTTTGGAAGCTGGTTATCTCAAAGACAACATAGCCTTTTTACTGAAAAGACAATTTTTATTAAACCCTTTTTTATCAAGCTGAAGTAAAAGCAAAGGTTTATTAACTGGACTCTTTTAAAAGGACACGTGTCCATGTGTATGTTTAGCCTTGGGTAGAGATGAAAATACAAAATAAAAGTAGTAGTTTTGTAAATCACTACCATTATATTGATGCAAATGAATAAAAATCCTTTAGTCTATATAATGAAGGTGTCCTGTAGATTTTTCTAACTGAGTAGAGCTTTTTTCTCTGTTAGGACTCTACAGGGAAGCTCACAGTAATGATGTCTACCAAGGATGCTCCTGCCAGAGACAAATCCATGTATTTTTATGAAAAATTTGTACAAAGAGATTTGGGTTTACATGGCACATTTCAGACAAAACATTTGGCACATTTAAGGATGACATTACCCTAGCAAATTATGCAAGTATTTAATTGCTTTTTAAATGAAAAAAAAAAACAGAGGAGGAAGGTTTCCCAAAATCATAAGTGGGGAGAAAGGTGGAGATATAATCTGGGAGGTTTGACTGATCTTCCGACCACCAGGATACACTGTATGAGCCTTTTTAAAGGATGTGTTTTCAGTGATAGTTTGTTAAATATATATTTACAATTATGCTTCAGAACTGATCACTGGTTTCAAAGAACAACGTAAGCAGGCAGCTGTGATCCAAATATCTCTTAGGTCCTTTAAATGAATCTCATGCTGGAGGAAGGCTAAACATGCAGCTTCCACATCAAGGAAATGTGCCTTAATCACAGCCTTTGGCCACTGTGCAGCTAAGGATGTAAAATTCCTAGAAGCTCAACAGACCAAAGGAGATGTACTCCCAGTCCCTGGACGTTTTTAGATCAAGACTGATTCCTTTTATGTAAAATACGCTTTAGTAAAACAAGTGCTGCTGAACTCCATAAAGTAATAACTGAATAAAAAAATCTATGGTCTAGCAGTTGGTGAGAGGATCAAAAAGCACTTTTTCATGTTATTATATATGAATCTAGGGAGTATACCAGTATTAACTCTTCAGAAATTTTCAGCTGAGCTAGCCAGACTGACTTGACTAATATTAGAAGAGTGGATAAGTTTAAAATATTAAGCAGTTTGGCTAGTGAGACAGAAACTCTTAGGAAGGTATCATAATCCATAATTTGACTGAGCGAGAGCAGGAGTGACATTAGATCTATACTTTCTACTATAAAATCTGTATGGTAGTGAAGGATTATTTTGAGAAAAGGAGCAACAGCTGCTATAGATATCTATAGAAGGATGTGACACAGGAAGCAAGAAACATATGGAATGTGTCCCTTTATAAAGGTAGGCTATCAGTCTCCTCACCTATGAAGTCTCACATAATTTGTTCCACAGGTGGAAGAAAGATTGAATTTAAACAGTGGGGAAAAATAAATGAAAATCAGAAAAACAGACCAAACTGGGTAGAAGTTAAGTGGCACAATCAGATGGATTGAATGAGATTAACACATGAACCAATGGTGGAGGAACAGAAAATGGAAATGTGTGACATAAAGACAAGAAAGTGCAAGCAGAAGGGGAAAAAGTATGAATTCACTTAACTTTAGTAACAATAAATGTTCATTAATGTTAATGAGAAGAAATATCCTGTTATTTTACAAGTGGATTAGAAAAACTTCAGATTTATATTACATAATGGGATTAAAGAGACAAGTACAAAAGAAAGAGTACACAGGCCCTACCAGGATAATGGACCAAGTAAAGCATCCTACCTTCTAATTCAAAAATAAAGAAAACCACACTCTTAACTAAGTACTTCTATGTAGCAAAGAATAGGGCCCCAACTTTACATCATCCATCCATATATGAGAAAGAGAGGACTTGCCCATGGATGCTACTAAACATTTCCAAGGCAGGGACTATGCTTCCAGTAAATTAGATTGTGCTACACATGCAAATTTATTCATTTATTTATTTTCATTTATTTGTATTTCTCTATTGTTGGTCAAGATACTTTTAACACAACCGTCAGCTGTATCTGTAATTAAGTTGTCACTGCCCCACAAAAACTAAGGACGTGTGACACCACATCTTAGCTGTCAAGTATTCTGTGCAATCTGATCACCAAAAAAAGGATGTCTACTTAAAAAAGTCAGTTATCATTCCTTTAAAATTGAGTCTGCCTCCCAAAAATCCAAATCCATGTTCAGCTTAAATATAAATGATGGAAAAAATTCCAAAGGGACAATTATAAGTAACAAATCAGGGAGAAATCCATGCTAAGGAATAAATGAGATTCAATTAATATTTCAGGTGTCAGAACCATACTTATAATTTCCCCTTAAAACCCTTAACATAGATATTACAGGCAGGCTGTCTTGCCACAGAATGAACTACCCAGGCAGCTGGAATGAAAAAAAAAAAAGATAAATCATGATCCTCTAATCCCCGTTCTGGGTCATTTTCTCTATGGCTGTAGACTTAGTGTTCTCACCTATGTGTATTTCCACCTAAAAAGTGGGGAAGGGAAGTGTTCACAGTTTGCTTACTTAACTAGGATATGATCTGGATTAATTTGTTTGTGTTTGCAACTAACTTTGAAGGTGAAAAATATTATTATAAAGTACAACTATCTTTTCAAATGTGTCTTGAGTTACTCATATTGTCCCCATTTCAGAAAAGCGTGTTGTATACCTCATGGGAAGCATTCACATTGACATAACTGAGATTAAACACATGCTTGAAGGCTTTTCTGGATAAGGGTCAACATTAGACCTGATTATGTTTTTCAGAAGAAAATTCAAACACTTGGCAAAACCAAGGAAACAGTAACTGTTTTGATGGAAATTTATCAGCCTTAATCAGCTTGTCATGAAATCACAGAACAGCTGAGGTGGGAGGGCATCTCTGGAGATCATCTAGTCCAAACCTCCTGCTAAAAGCAGGGTCAGCTAGAGCAGGTTGCGCAGGGCTGTGTCCAGAAGGCTTTTGAATATCTCCAAGGATGGAGACTCCACAACCTCTCTGGGCAACCTCTTCCAGTGCTCGATCACTCTTACAGGAATAGAAAAAAATAAAAATTCTTGTGTTTAAATGGAATTTCCTGTATTTCAGTTTGTGCCCATCACCTCTTGCCCTTCTGCTGGGTGCCACTGTCTTCTTTACTCCATCCGCAGCTCTCAGCCTCTCCTCATGTGACAGATGCTCCAAGCCCTTCATCATCTTAATGGCCCTTCACTGGACTTGCTCCAGCAGGTGCATGTCCCTCTTGCACCGGAAAGCCCAGCACTGGACACAGCACTCCAGGTGTGGCCTCACCAGGGTTGAATAGAGGGGAAAGCTCACCCCCCTTGACCTGCTGGCAATGCTCTGCCTAGTGCAGCCCCAGAGACTGTTTGCCTTCTTTATGTCAAGGGCCCATTGCTGGCTCATGGTCAGCTTGTTGTCCAGCAGGCCCTCCCCAGGTCCTTTTCTGCTTTCCAGCAGGTCAGCCCCCAGCCTGTCCTGGGTCATGGGATTTTTCCTTGCTGCGTGCAGAACTTGGCATTTTCCCTTGTGGAACTTCATGAGATTCCTCAGAGACAGCAGTGACATTTTCTTCCTTCCAGGCCTCAGGAGGCATCCGCCTCCTCTGCCTTCATTCCCCCTACCCTCCCCCATAATCACCATAACCTATCACCTAATCACCTACATACAAATTGTCAAAAATTACTAAGAATTTTGCAAGAAATCTTTTTAAAAAATATACCCCAGAGTTGATCCTTTATATAGAACATTTATCAAAGTGTTAGGTGAATTGAGCTGTGTTTGCTCAGAGTATAACAGAGTTCAGAAGACAACATGGGGCTGAGGACCGTGGTTTCTTGAAAGAGACCTTTGTATTTCAACTGGTAATTATTTTATATCCATCTGTGGAATGGAAAAACAGTAGAAATATAAAATAAATCAAAAGATGCTATAGAATCAATAATTCTATACAAGAACATGATTAATTTAATGAGGTAAACAGTGCATTAAATGCAACGGTAATTTAAATGTAGGAAAACTGCTTGTCAAATTTCTAAGCCCGTGGCATAGTGCATTTATATAAATCTACATAGGTTAGGCAGGATTTCATTTCATATTCTGTTTTAATTGACAAAACATCTTGGAAATACTCCTGGGGAAGTAAACTGAAGAACAAAGGGGAAAATAAATTAAGGGGAAGAATCATAGATGATTGAAAGTCCAATAATGTAAAAGAGATTAAACCTTGAAAAGACTGTGAATAGGGAATAGTATGAATAGGAATAAAGTCAGAGTTCAATGTATCATCTTTACTATATGCCAACTGAATTTCAGATTTTTATCTCAATTTTGTATGTAAAAGAGAACATAGGGAATTATTGCAAAAATCACCTAGTTTAAGAGCAGCTGCAGATTCCTTGTAACTTGCATTATTTATTAATCCCCAACAACTTTTTTTATTCTAGTGTTTTTTTTCTCCACATGCTTCAGAAGCTAGTAAAATGAATGTAATCTTCTTTTCCTCTCCATGGGAGTGACATCACCAGCCAGATATGACACCTTGAGACTAGAAAAATTGTAATAAAAATTTGTCTCCACAATCTCCCTCTAACTCATGGTTAGAACATAGTTGAAACAGTTCCTAGAGGGCCATAAGCATTTATATTATCACACAAAATAGAGAATTTAAGTGGTGACAATTACATATAAAGCTGCTAATTAGGTTTCTGCATCTTATTTCAAACCCACTTTAGGCAACCCTTACAGCCTAAGCTAGATGGGACAAAAAAGCCCTATCTACTATCAAAGGACAATGAGAACAATTATCTTATGAATACTCTTCTTCCTCATTCCTAATACGGCTTTTCCTTCATGCCATTCGTAGCAGGAGTTATGGAGAAGGAATTTATGTGATAAGTAATCTAGCTCCTTTCTCCAGAGATTTTTCACAGTTGGAGAGTCTGTAACTGAGGAGTTCAAGACAAATTCCACTTTCTTGGAGATGTCTGAGTAGAATTCAGAGCCAGAGGATCAGATCTTCTGAGTCTGTGACAGATGGAAAATATTACATGGGTTATGCGTGGCAACAAGGGACTTGATTTTATAACTTCCAAATGTTCTCCTTAGTCATATGTCCTTATATGACTATTACACAGCGAATATTATCACAATTCCCAACTTAATACTTCTCCAATGAAACTTTTAATGACAGGCCTGACTTCCTGAATTTCTCTGGGGGTAGAACCTCAAGACCCAATTAATCTTATTTTAATCTAGCTAGAAAATTGCTTTCCAACCATATCAATGGTATAGACCCATCTTGATCTTAGTGCTTGATTATTTCACAGCAGAGATTTGCCATGAGATGCTGCAAAGATGACTTACTAATTGTCTGAAGATACTAAGCATATTAAAAAAAAAGTTTCCCATATACATATATCGCTCTGGCAAGTTGGATTCAGCCCTGTAATAGTGTGTTTTGGCCATGACCACTTCCCACATTGATGGTCCAGTTTCTTTTTCTCCTCAGGCAGCCTTACCCTTGACACTGTTTCTAATTCTATTGGTCTGCCTTTAAAGGGTTCACCCTGATTTAATTTTTGAGAATCAGGTAGGTTAACATCAGGTAACTTTGGGGTGTGTATTAAAGGAAAGAAAAATAAAAAGGAAAAGAAAAAAGAGAACAGACAACTATGTATGATGAAAATGTTTCTGCTTCAGGTAAGAATCCTCTGAAGTCTTAACACAGCTTTGTCTGTGAATATGGCAGGTTTATGATACGCACACTTCACTTTTTATCCAGTCTTCTGTCTCATAAACTGATTCAAACAATGTTCATATTAGCTAAATTTATATTATATCTGTAGTATAAGGGAGTTCTTTTTAACATATCTGTACAGCTCCTAGCACAGTGAACAAGGATTGTGATCAGAATCAAAATTTTAATACTACTAATAATGTTTCTGATACATTTAATGGACTATCAAATGGAGAAGAGCTTCTCATTTCTGCCTGAGAGGTTATTATCACATTATTGCCTACACCTGGAAAAGACTTAATGGTATGTTAATCCTGCAGCTCTATTTCGCTCTTGAATACAGATCTAAAAATCTTAAGCACAGTTCTAACTAATAGACTTCATAAAACACTACTTCTTTTTTATAAACAGAGATCAGCCTGGGTTCATTAAAACGATAGACTTGACGTACAGGATACAAAGAGCGTTAGACTACTCCACTCCAGCAGCTCGCAAAATAAATCCATGGCGATTTAATCTCAAGAAGGAGAGAAGGCTTTTGTTAGGTTCAAAGGGGACAGTTTTGGCCTCGTAGGGAATATAGAGGGACCCACACTTTATGAAATAGGTGGAAACTGCAAAGTGCAGTGTGAATGAATGACTCAGTCTAAAGCATTTGCATTCTTGTACCTCTCTGGAATATCCCTCTGCCACCTCAGATGGTCATGAAAGTAGAGTAGTCATGCTCTTACAGAGTGTTCTCATAACACTACACCTGCAAGGCGGAGAAGTAAAAAAGAAAAGTGTTACAGTTAAATTCAGCAAACACTTAAATGAAACACTTTTATAACTGTTGAATATTACTAGCTAGTAAGGAAATAAATGGATGATTAAGAGCGTGTTAAATGAAGCAGGCCTGCAACTGTTTGATTTTAAATTTATTTTTGACTTTCCATCATTTCTTTCCTTTTTCTAAAAGTCTGTTGAACTTGCACATTTTTTTTTTTGATAAAATTGTAGTTATTTGGCATTTTAGGCATTTTAGAAAAGGTACTGCAAATGTGTTGTTCAAGTTGCTGAGCTGTTACTCAGGTTACTGAGAGCTCTTGTTTTCTAAAACCCCAGCCTCAGCCTTAATATTCTACTTTTTTTAAACCTGTGATAAATGAATAAGGATTTTTAAATGTTTTTTTCTTTTTCTTTTTTCTAATACTAAAGCTTGAAGTAGTACAGAAAATTAATTCCAGGCTTTCTGGAAAACAAGACAATGAGTCCAAATTCAGTTGTCTATAAAAATCCTTATATATATGTGCTGAGAATTTTAGCTTTTGGGAAAAGGTGTCTATAGCAAATGAAAAAGAAATATATAGGAATGTCACAATCAAAGGGGAAATAATAAATGTAAAACAGTATGTCTTTTGATTTCAATAGACAAACTACTCAATATAAACAACAAGACTCCAAAACCCCATGTAAATGAATTCTCTAGTTAAAATGACTCACTGTTCTTTAATTCTCAAATATTTCTTGAAATTCTCTGGAAAAGCCCAGCTCTATGGCCTCTGTCTTTGGCAGCCCCGTGACATAAATCAGACCTCATCAGGAATATGTTTATCACTCAAGACAGAAACATACAAAGCAGGAGAGTGCGGTGTATCGCAGTAATGGTACGTTAAAGTACAGTGCTATAGTAGTTTAATTTGTTGAATAAGTTGACAGAAGCAGATTACCCTTCCTGATTCAGCTGTGTATGACCATAGCGATGATAGAGAATATTTTCTTTGTGACTAGCTAAAACAGAAATCATTAAAGAATGCTCCTTTTTTTTTCTAACTCTGTCCAGGAATCTGTCACTGCTCCAGAACATGTATACCATAATAGGGAAAGATGTGTCCCATCCTTATAGGTGTGTCACTTAGCTCTGTCCGTTTGTGTAAAGAAGTACAAAAGTCCCTCTCCCTTCCTCTCAGCAGCTGCAATCCAGCAATATAGGACCAGAGAGATAAAGCTGGAGATCCATACATTTCAGGTGTTCCCAACTTTTGAGGGATATTTACTTAATAAATGATGCTATATTCCCGTCCTGTTCCTCCTCTCACAAAGTAGCTTAGCAGAACTGATAAAGAATAGTGCTATCTAGTCTGCAGTATTTTGTTTTGTTTTGTTTTTAAAGCAATAACTAGAACTGGCTTGCTTCTTCTCATGGTATAGAGGTATCATGCTAGCCCTGGACTTCAGTCCATCTCTGCCAACATACCCACGTTCCAGTGCACTGGTCTTGAGCCATAATTCCAGCCTTTCATCTGATTCTCAAGAAAATGTGAGAAAGCAGAATGCATGGACAGGTTCAAATAAAGACTTAAAGATATTAGCATAGATTTGTTTCTGTATCAGATGAAAAGCACAGCATAATAACTGTATTTTTGTCACTGTAATGTCTGAAAGGATATTAGAAATTAAAACTAGTTTTCTTATTTCTTATCTGAGCTAATTTATTTGACCATTGGGTTATTGCAGTGATTTGTTACTCTTGCACTCTCATTGTGTTCTAATGCTAGCGCTGCTGAGAAAATATCTCCTGTACACTTATAATGAACAGGCTCAAATTGCCTTGTAATGTGACACTTATCATTATTTTTCCCTTTACCAATTGAAAGTGGGAAAGTTAATACATTTAAACAGGCAGGCTGAGGGGAACTGCTGGTAACTCAAATGCCTTTAGAACAAACCCTTCCCCCACATTTCCCCACATCAAGTATTATTAATGCAGCTGAGTAAAATGAAGAACCATTCTTGCTCTTATTACATGGCTATCAAGCGGTATTGAGCTCAAGGCCCACTGCGCTACCCCTGGGAGATTTACAGACCAGCAACAAAACACATCTCAAGAACCAGTGGCTGAAGCCAGACTGATTCAAGCTAGAAATGAGGCATATATTTTTAATCAAAAGCTACCAGGAAAGATAGTCTCCACTTCCTGAAGTCTTCACACAAGCTCAGATCCTTTACAAAAGAGGCTGCTATTTATTCAAATGCCACTTATTAGGCTAAATCCAGGAATAATGAATGAAGTTTTGTGCACCCAAGCAGATCAGATATGATGAACAATTTGAGCTTCTGGCTTTAAAATTTCCAAATGGGAATTTCACTGCATAGGCAATGGGCAGCAGTGTGAGTTTATTATTCCTATCTTACAGATGAGGAAAACAGAACCAAATAACTCTTGAACTGATGCAGAACGTCTGTACCAAAGATAGGAGTGAAAGAAAGGTGCCTAAGACTAAAGAGGAAATGCTTTACAGATATTTTGTTTTGAGCCTACTCCTTCGCAAATTCCCCTCCTTTTTTTTTGTGCTATGTAAAGAGCTTCAGTTCACCATTTTAAATATATATATATATATGTATATATAAAACATTTAGGTAGATAGAGGTCACTTACATGCATCCTTGTACAGCTTTTTATCTGTCTGGCATTTGAGCATGATACCCGATATGTAATGTATATGAAAGGTAGCTGTACTGCCGCATCTGTGACTTTACCCTTGCTCTTTGTCGTCTTAGATTTCTTGTGATTGGCGCTTACTGTCACATCATTACTGTCCGACTTCTCCTTCCAGTAGCAACATGATCTCACTTGTTTACCCATTTCAGCTACACTGCAGTCAATAGGCTCCCTGCGCTCATTCTTTTTTTATAAGAATTAGTGTCAACATTCCTCCTGGAAAAGAAGCATAATGCTCATGTAGAATTGTTCCTGCTGTGTCGAAGATATGTTTACAATATTCGCTGAAGGGTTCAGCTTAGGAATTTTGCAACTATGTGCGTAAGTTCTGGCCTCCATGCCCACAGTCCCTGCCAACATACAGTCAGCATTCGCAGACATACAGCTGTCCAGCAGATAAGATGACGTGCTCTGGGTAACTACTGCCACTGGGGATATTGCAAGTGGGAACTAGTATTTCCACACAGGCCAAGAGGCAAAAGTCCTACAAACTCATTCATGCATTTTCCTCCGCTGTATTTTTTAAATTAATACAAAGACCCAAGGCAGTCCTATTGTTCTTGCTTCCATACTCTCTGCTGCTTCTCTGAATCATTTAGTGCATGGCTATGACGACTCCCTCCAGGCACAAAACTGATCTACATTGACCCTAATTGGCTTAGTCTGCCAGGATCACAGCATAATATCAACTAGCTATTTGCTTACTCTGTATTATTATATTAGATTGCAGCACAGAGCAAAAAGTAATCAAGTTTAAGACTTTATTGTTCAGATATTGTTAAAAAAATAAAGAAAGAGAGAAGAAGGGCTTATTCTAATTTAAGACTATGTCCCAGATGGCTCCTGATCGACCCAATTAACTGAAGGTCCTAATTCGGGAGCATGATTACTGTAGGCACTGGCGGTTGTCAGAGGACAGAGATAAGCATCTCTACCAGGGATTGAGCCCCTCTTAATTCTGAATTATCCTTTGTAGGTGCCTTTCTCTCTCCTTAAGTGTTAAGGATGCTTATGTTTCCAACTTAAGTATCTCTGGTAGGTACATAAATATAGGTGGGATGAATCAGGACTTAAGCAAACGCGAGAAATTGAATGAAAAAAAGTGTGAAAAGCAAGAATAACAGCAGTAAAACTGTATGGTTTCTGTTCTAAGCACAGCTAATCCTTAATTTGTTGATGATGCCTATCCAAGATATGAATTTTCTAGTGGCCCCCTCAGTGTTTCTTACTAATCATCCATGAGATTGGCTGGCTTTTTAGGTGTTTCAGCAAAACTGAGTACGGATTTGAGCTATACAGGGATTTTTGAATAAAGTATTTTTCTTCTCGGAGAATATCCATCCATTAAAAGTCAAAATATTGGGCTTGGGGTTGATTTTATTATTATTATTATGACATGCTTTGGCAGCAATTTCTCAGTTTTTTGGGTTTTTCTTTTTCCATATATCCCAGGGGCAGGGCACTCACCCAGATTTTTGTAGGCCTAGACACTGATTCAGGATTTAACCTCAGGGTTTAACCATGGGTCAGCTGTTTGTTTTTCCAGGCTGGGAAAGGACAGATGAGAATAATTCCCAAATTTTCATTCTTATGTACGTTTTCAGGCTTCAACAATTTTTTACAGGACAGAAGTATCCTCTGAGCACAAGCACTGGCTTTGTTCTGGTGGATCAGACAGGGTTTGAACCGAAGGCCCTATCACACACCAGGAGCTTAGGCCTTAAACGTGGTTGACCTGTTCAGAGACTGTCTTCTATGAACAGTACAGATGAAGGCACTGACTGCAAAAGAAGCAAACTGAAGGTCACACTGTTCAGGGGGAAAGATGTATCCTATTAATTAGGAAGGCAAGAGAGGAAACTCAAAGAAGAAGGCACAAAGTTTCTAGGTAAGTGAAGCTGTTGGAAGGACAGTAACTGTCACATAATATTGATCTAATACAGGTTGTTCTACTAACCCAGATTCCCATATGCTATGCTGTGGCGGACAGATGAATGAATTTTTTTTTTGCCTTAAACATTTCTTGGTGCATGGGGTGCAGGCAGGCCATAATCCCGAACAAGCCATCTGTCCCTGGCGGAAACAGGACTGGGCTGCTGCGACCCCCCGAGATGGGGGGGTCTCCCTGCGACCACCCAGGACACACCGAGCCTGCACTGAATGAGACCACAATCGGGCAGAGACTTTGGGACCTGGACTGTAAATTATTGTCCGTTTTTAGCACAACTTCTATAAAACGTGCTTGGCATGAGTGGCAAAATTTGCTGAAGCCTTAGGCCACACTCCCCAGTACAGTGAGAAAGGGCCCCAGAGCTGGTGCAGGCAGGAATGATAAGGGAGTTACCAGCAATTCACATTCCTGTGCACTGCTGAAACAGTGCTAATTGCTGGAGCGGAGCTACCACCTCTTTGTCAGGACCTTGAGAGATGATGGTGGGACCCAAGAATGGAGACACACCTGTCAGCAGAAACGGCAACAGTAAACAGCCTACCTAGGGACAGTGAGGAGACCCAATAAGGAGCAGGAGACCCCAGACCCAGATATTACTATTGGTCTGAACTACCACGTGAGGGGTGGGAAAACTGAATTTGAAAAAGCTATAATTGCCGAGGGATTTCTTTGTTTGGCTCTCTCTCTCACGCGTGCTCTCTCTCTCTCTCTCTCTCTCGGCCCTCGTCCCTTGCCCTCATCCCTCTCTCACCCCTCGCCCTCGTCTCGCTCTCTCTCTCTCTCTCTCTCTCGTCAGAGGCACCCAGCTTGAGCTGTGATTCGAACGGAGTCAGCGGAACATCATTGGCCTTGGAGTGGTGGTAGCTAGCTTCCTCTCTCCTTTTCCAACTTTCTCTACCTTTTCCCCTCACCCTTGCTCCCCTCTCCCCTTCGCCTTTCCCCAGCTTTTCTCCCCACTCCGTTGAAAATAAAGTTAAAAGGTTGTATGACATTTGACCGGTTTTAGGGTCTTAATCTCATCCTTGGGATTGTAACGAAACCTTCCCGATATTGGATCGGGACATATGCTCACATATATTACACTCAGAAATGGACTGTGCTAAAATAGTATTGGCTTATGCTCCAAAGATGCAAGTGAACATTGTTTATGCTCCTACATATAAAACTGCTGTCACTTAGGTACAGACTTATGTTACTTAAAGACTTTAAGTGTAATGCAGTTTGAACTGAATCGTAATGCAGCTTTGAGGACTGCTTTCATTTAACTGAAATCCACTTTGCACCTCTCGAAGTTCAAAGTATCATCTGTCTGAAGTTGTTTCATTGTAAAGCATATTTTCATCTTTTTCATGAACTTTACATTGATCCATCACCTAACAGTAGTGAGAAGTTTGAGAAACAGCTCATCCTGACTTACATTACTGAGAGTTGTTTTTATAAGCTAATTACACATGGTGAAATGTCTTATTTTGAACTTAATGCTGGGACAAGATCCAGGATTGCTTTTTTTCATATCTTCCTCTATCTTGGTTTTGGAAAGAAAACCCAGAACTGTTGGGTGAGCCAGCTGTAAGCCAGAAGAAGCTGAGTACTTCTGAGAGCCTCTGCAAAACTATTTTGAATGATCACGTTGAAAGTGACTAACTGTAGGGAGAACCGTGGCCTTTATATAAGGTGAAAGATGATCCTGCATGCTGGGTGAGAAGCTGCTTAGAAGCAGCCAGACAGATATATTTAACATGAAAAGCGTGTCTGAACAGGTGCCAGGCTCAACGCTTTCTACTAGATGCCTCTGACCTCTGAACTTTCAGACTGCAGATTTCCTTTTTGAAGTTAGTATCTGTCGGTAAAAGGGGAAAATAAGACTATTTTGGCTACCATCAACTAGAGACATTATGTCCTCTCCTTTTCATTACAAAAAAAAAAAAAAAAAAACTAATCCCCTCTTTCCCCTTGTTTTTGCTTGTGGTTTGCAAAGTCTATATGTCTGTCTGCTAAGGGTAGGTTCGAGATCACACTTAAGACTAGATATTCTACAGGACAAGCACAGAGCGTACAAACATGAAGAATATTATGAGACTGTGTAGTCAAACACTGTCTTATGATGTTCACCTACCAGATGGCTAAAAAAACCCCAGTTTTTAAACACTCTCAACTTTGCAGTTTCCTGAAGTTTCCTGCAACTTCAAAGTCCTTTCAGTGTATTCAAGCGTGTATGTAGTGAGAAAGAGAGATGTTACATAAATATAGATTATTCTATAAACACTTTGAATACAGTAAAACAAATGCAAGTTTATGCAAAACCATCTTTAACAGAATGCTTTTCCAACTCACATAAAACATGAAACCCTATATTTGGATACAAAGCATGTACTGCTGCAAGTTACACTGTAATTTAGGCAGAACATAATTTTGAGATTTACAATTAGGAAATCTATTATAGCCTAAAGTATTGAATCTCAAAAATAAATTCTCAGCAGTGAAATGTAAGTGAATTAACACCATGGATCACATGGTACAAAATGCATTCAGTTGTCTTTTAATAGGCAAAGATATAATTAAAGGAAATTATATACAATCTTTCTGTTTAATACATCTATATATGCACACACACAATAGGCAGCCTGATAACTCTTTAACTTCTAGCTATCACTAGAAAATTATGGCACAAATAACTTCTTATTTGACACACAATGAGAAAACTTTGTGCTTATACAGTGATTTCATTCCAATACCTTTCTAAACTGTGCCAAATAGTGCCTCTAATTTAGAGACTGTGAGAGTTGTTAAGGATTTTATAAAATGCAGTAAGGCTTGAGGTAAGAAGCAAGTTAAGTGACTACTCCAAAGAAATGTCAGAAGCCTGTGACAGAGCCAAGGAGAAAGAAACCAGGGAAGGGATCATAGATCCACAGGGAGCCTCAAGCGTCTGTCTAGTCACATCTATCCATCAAATTTACCGAAATATACCCTAACAGATGGTAGTCTAACTCACTCTTCAACATCACCAATGACAAGGATTCAAGGGACTCCCCAGAAAGCTTTTCATTTGCTATAAATTAATTAATTATTCAGTATATTAATCATTCTGGCATTCTGGCTCTTGCTATTCATTTAGTAAACGGTATTATATTGGCATTAATTATATTGGTTAAGGATATTGGTAAGTCCTGCAAATTCGATGGCCTCTATTTGGCAGTGTTTGAGTTCAGCTTTTCAAACAGTTGTGCACCTTCCATGTGACAATTAGAGTTAGGCTGTACTTCTCTATGGTTTGTTTAGGAGAGTGCCAAATGAGACTGTGTGAAAATACTTACGAATGTCAAGATATATCAAATCTATAGCTTTTCCCTTGTCCACTAGGCAATTACCCTGCCACACAAAGAGCATAGATTGATTTGATATGGCTTTTTCTTCTGACAAACCCATGTCAGCTGTTCCCTCTCACCTTATCCACAGGGTGCATCTAGCTAATTAACAAGCTGTTCTAGAATCTTTCTGGTATTGAAGGTAAGCTGATGGACCTACATCTTCCTTCTTACTCCTTTTTAAAAATAGGTACAAAGTTTGTCCTTCTCCATTCTTTAGGGAACTAACCTGTCTTCCATGTATTTTTGAAAATAATGACCAATGGCTGGTGATTTTGCCTGGTTCTTTGATTACTTAATGTGAATACACCTAACTTAACTTAACATGAACTGTATTAGGTATATTGTTATAATTAATACCCCTAAGCCAAGATTTAAAAAAATCTGAATTTAGATTTGAAACTCCACCTGTAAATTTCTGCATGGCTTTACCAATCAGAACACCTGATATCTTTCACAAATCATCTGATGCTCTGGACATCATATTTAGGTGACAATTTGCTATTTAATTGTTAAGGGAAGCCACATCTGGAGGACTTGAAGACCCAGGGGATTTCTTCTCCCATGTCTCTTTGCTCCTGCTCCCCGTAGTAGGTGCAGCCAGCAGCAAGGCTGAGCGGGTGTTATAAAGATGCAGATGCACATGCAACACACACACACACGTGTGCACACACACAAACACACACACAGAGAATATATATATGCATGGTTAGGCTGAGCGGGTGTTATAAAGATGCAGATGCACATGCAACACACACACACACACACGCATGCACACACACAAACACACACAGAGAGAATATATATATGCATGGTTAGTCATACAGATCAGCAGAGAGAGAGACATGTGCCTTTATAGCCTCCACTAAACCACTAGCAGCGTTCTCGCCAGTACAAGCAGCACCGGGGGTGACCCTGGTCCTCCTCTCTAGCTGATCAGGGTTGGAGCTCACCAATGGATGGACATGCACCCACACTCTCCTGATCCGCAGGCGCACCCCTGGGTCCCTTTGGCCAAAACCCTGGGTCTGCGCAGGATCCACACCTGGACCCAGCCCAACCTGGGCTCTGGCCAGATTTAGGTCTCCTCCTATTCACTGGTTAGTCCCACTTGAAGTTCACTAACAAATCACACGTAGAACAGAGAGCAAGGTCACACAGTGAGTAGCTGGGAATGGGGTTTAGTCAGGTGGTACAGACCGGGGTGATGAAGCGCATGGTTTGGTCAGACAAGCATACAGACCATGGGGCCAGTCACTTTTGTCACCCTTCTCTCCATTTTCCAATGCTTGTTCCTCCCCCATCCACTTTTATTGCTTACTTTTCCCATTTTGTCCCTTCCCCTAAGTCTCTCATAGAGTTTCACATATTTCCACAATTCTCCTCAAATGTCCTAAAGCTTTCTTTTTCCAAAAGGATCCACCACGATCTTATTCCCTCGCTTCTTATCAGTTATGAAGCTCTAGCTGAACATCTCCAAGGCTATGCCCCAGTGGTCCCCTGCCTGTGAGCTCTGGTCTTTGGTACTGCCTCTGTCATCTCCTCTTTGTTAAAGTTTGTGTACCTAGGTATTTAATTTATTACTTTACCTACTTTATTACTTTACCTACCTCTTATTTTTGTTTTTTTATGTTCAATAGCTGCTAATCAAATATCTGTATCCATGCATTCCAGGTATCCACATATCTTTTCCCTTCTTCATATTTTTATACTAATCTAATGCCAGAGAATGCTATTTGTTCACAATTTTAGTTTTGATTCCTGGTTCTGTGTGATGGCTACCTGACCAGTTTCCTTTCTACAAGAACATCATTAGTTCTATTAATTAAGACTTGTTATAACTTTAATGTGATGTTATTAAATATTAAAGAGTGGAAGTAGATCAAAACCTATATTTAAAGACTTGTTACAAGACAACTTACTCTGTTTATCAAAGCTACCTAATTATCTACATAATTTGCTATTTACTTTGTATTTACTATTTCTTCTGTTATGCAAATAAATCTCTGTGCTGCCAAAGCTACTTGGTTAGCTAATGTCTTTAAGGCCTTTAAAATAGCTTAGAGAGGTTGATGCGGACCCCCTTTGCATTTCCTCCCTTTCTATTCCATACTAAGACTCATATTGCTTCTGGAAGTAAGAGATATGCATTTAGAGTAACCCAATCAGATAAATGAGAAGACTTCAAACATGTGAAATGAATAGCAGAGAGATAGCAGCATGGCAGAGCACAGCTGTGAGAGATACTGGTTTTCACTCATGTAGGGTTTTTCAGAGTAATGACACACTATTGGGCAGGTCTAAACTATGTAACTGCAGCCATTGGTCAACTAAAGAGACTCCATGCATGTATTTTAAGTGCACTACCCTGTGAGACTGGCCAAAATGTACTTCCATTATTTTAGCTCTATCAGTCACATATTTTGGGGGGTAATAAAAAATGCCATATTATTTTGATGAAGAAATTTCAGGGCTGTGTGAAGCCCCATATGGTTCAGGGTAAGGAAGAATGTATATAGGAGTTTTGCACAGCTCCCTATCCATAAGTTGGGTAGTGTGATTGAAGCACAGCCCGCCTTGGACAGAGTTAATGGGAAGCTATGGAAGGTTATAATCCACTCATAGGCATTTCTCTCATACCTTAAACCCTTGTCTGAATTTAATAGCATGTTTCTAGATGAAAAAGAAGTAAATTTTTTCTGCCCAAAACCTAAAGTTGATGAGGATTCTCTACAAGAAAGTACTAATAGATTTGTGATTTCTGGAGTCCAAACTCTACAACTGCTTTGATTCCATACATACTGGCAGCGTGAGAAGACCTGAGATAAGAGTCTTATAAATATAAGCATATTTGGAAATTTTCATGTCATATTACTGATATAGGATTTCTCTTTAGCCATTCTTTCCAAAATTATACTAATTATTTTTACTTATCTATAATGAGTGATTCATCCTCTAGATCTGGAACAATACTCCAATTAGAGTGAGGATGGAAACTCTATGATCCCTTGTAATTCAAAACCACCTGTGAAACTTAGGGTAGGATTCAGCTCACCTATCTTTAACCATCTAAAAATTAGGCATCACATCTAAGGGATTTGTGCAGTCTCTCTCTATTGTCAAGAGAAAGAGACAGTTATGTCCTAAGGACAGTCTATCCTATCTCAGACAGAATCTTAACACTTGATAAATTACTTTCTGGAGGTGTCTCTTTCCCTGCATGGGCTATAGATGGAGCTTTGTCAACTAGCCTGGCAAGATGCTTAACTTTCAGAATGTTAAAGTTAAGTAAAATCAATCCAGTCTCAGTGACTAAAAATTCAACATTTTTTGTTTACCGGATTATTCCACTCATTGAGAAATTTTAGGTAGGAGAGAAACTCATTTTTTAAAATGCTAAATAGTCAAGCTAACCACTTTGTTAAACCTATAAATATATACTTTAGCTAGTTCAGATTTTGGAGCGCTAATAATTACTTATCAATTTTGGCAAATTTTGAATCTTTAATATAATGAATCTCTTCTGTGCTAGTTTATGCTGTTTTTACAGTTGGTTGCATCATGCCATTGATTGTGGTGATGCTACTGAAAATGCAAATGACAGCATAACTATTCTTAATCTGAGTATTAGAGATGTCCAAGGTAATCTTATACTTTTTCCGTATGCTGTTGTGATGCACCAATAGAGACACCTCTGGGATTTTTTTGGATTCTGGGATTATTTGCACTGAACTTGAGAGATCATCATTTGTCAAGTATGAGAATTTATTAGAGATAAGAGGTCACAACAAAGCTAAAAGTATAGTAAAGCTGAAGATAGAACTGAATATACATACGTACATATATGTGTGTGTGTGTGTATGTGTGTATAAATATATATATATATATATGATTTTATATATATGAGAGAGGCCTATAATTAAATCATGGATACATGGTACAATGACCGGCCACCCCTCTGGTATAGTCTTCCATGGATTCTTAAGCAATGGGTGCATAGTACAGTGACCTCTTGCCCTTTATAGGCCACCCATCCAGTCTAATTTCCCCCGGTTTCTCCTCAGCACACTGTTGACATCAGAGGTGTCCCCACTGATCACTGACAGGTGGGTGCTCAGGTCCACAGGCCAACTGACCATGGCTTCAAGTCCACACCAAACCTATGTAGCTTACTCTCTTTTATATCCAGTCAGGATGATGCCAGCCCACAGCCATATCAAGGCTGCATGGCTCCAGTCAATACCAGTGTGCACATCAGCAGGTCACCTCATGCTCAGCCCACAGCCCAGCTCATGGGTAACAATGTGCAGGTCATTCTGCATGGAATGGCTCCACAGCACCAAGATGTCTATGGTGTGGGTCTGCGGTGTCACTTCTCCTTTGTCTGGGCTCGTCATGGGGTCAGTAGAAGGTGTGCCCCCAGGCTACAGCAACCCCACAGTGTGGTGGCGCCAGCCCGTGGTGCAGCTGGGGTTCCTTAGCTCTTGGGGAGCACCCCAGAGCAAAGCCCTCCTCTATAGGCTGCACCATCCGGTGTCCCACACTTGCCTATGTGGTGCCTGTCAACTGTCAGTTTTGACAACTGTTATCCCTTGACAACTTATCTTCCCTTTTTCCCTGTCTTCATACTTTTCAATTGCATTTGAAGAACCTTATATTCTTTTCCATCAGAAAAAGGAGAAATAAAGAAGCTCGAAACAAACAAACAAACAAAATATAACTGATGTCTAAGGAGACATGCTGATTTGTAGTAACTATAACCTCATATTGAGTTCCATGTTCTTCTCCATGTTCCTTCTCCATGATGGCAAACTCAGTTCAGCCTAGCATTTCTGTGTTAATGTCTCATCAACACTTATAGAAGTAGCACCTGTCAGTCAAAAGTTTCGCTCCTCCATGGTTTTGTTTAAAATGAGAAAGACATTGCCAATCTTCATTTAGTTTTCAATTCTTTTTCAGGAATCAGGGGTTGACTTGAAGAAATAAAAATGACAAGTTGAAACACCTGTTAAAAATTTTGATGATTCATATCCTCACACATATTTGGTGTTGGTATGGTTTTCATGTTTCTATGGCTTAGAAAAAAAAGATGCAAAATCACATTGACAAGAATTGTATAAATTCGCTTGATAACGTAAGAAATAAACAGCATCACTAGATTCCAAATCCATTTTATTTGATTACTCACTGTCTGGTTAGGGTTGGGGATACCTCCCAACAATCATCCTTATCCCTTTAATTACATGCTCTGGGCTGCCACTATCATTTTTTCCACACCTCTTTCCATTCTGCATAACTTCCACTTACAAAGAACGAACCAAAACATCTTACAGTGTAAATGAGAGCAACTCCACTGAAGTAGAAGCATCATTTATAAGTTTTAATAAGCATATAAAAGTAGTTTAGGGACTTATGAGGCTGAAATGTAGTCTTAGAGTTGACAAGGTGACTTTAAAAATCTGTTGATTTTCTGTTTCAAGATGGCCCAAAGCATGATTTTGATGTTGTAAAATGATGGTTAAAGGAGATATTATGTATGGATGGTGGACATGTCCAGCCATTGATGGGTACTGGGACATGGATCAGAACAAAACATTACAAATTGATGAATATTTATTACCAAATGGTCCTTTTTTAATCCTCCTGGGGCTATCTCACAGCAGCGGTCACGCTCATCAAAATGAATAATTAAAGCCTCACCTGCTAGGAACTCCCACATAACTGATAACTTTGTGAAGATTTTATCTGGGAAGAAAAACAGCTCCAAATTAGAGGAATAAGAAAAGATACAGTAAATTATCATGAAGGAAAAAATAATGTATTGATTCAATATCTTGCAAAATAGACAGTATACAAAGATACTGAAGTACTTGGCTATTTGTTATTGCAAATGCTCAGAGGATGTGCACCTCCAAAACCCTGTAGCACACCTGAGCTGAACCATGCTAAAACTGAGACGCTCCAAACCTAATTCATGCTTCAGTCACATTCCAGTTCATAACCTCAACCTTCCTTTGTTTATCTCACCAACGGAGCTAGTTTCTGTGAACTTTCTCAGAGCATACTCAACACAATTTGGTTCCACACAAAGCAAAGCTAGGAATAGGGATAGGGCTCCTATCCCTTCCTTGATGTATTTTTACCTAATAGCTCAGTGGAAAAACCATGTGCCCAGGATATAGGAGGTAGATGTTCTGCTCCTTCTGTTTACAGAATTGGAATATATGCTTCCTACGATGATCCCCTAATTTCAGTGCTGAGGTGGAGTCTAGGGAAAGGAAGTGCTTTTCTCTTCATTTTTTCTTAAGCTAAAATCACTCCACTTTATATGGGATCAATGAACATCCATTTGTCATAAAAGACAAAATGAATGTAATTAAAATGGTTGATGCATTCATCTGGGAGATGGAAAAGACCAGGTGCTCCACTTTGTGAATACTTTAATATTCAGTATTGATTAGATTAATGAAGGGGCTCCAGGTCTCTCTTCCTTCCCAAAGGCTTTAACCACTGGTCTATAGAGCGAGGTTAAAATTTCCAGTTTTAAGGTGAAACTTAAAACCACTTTAACCACACGGAATGAGATTACTTGTAAACTGAATAAAAGGAGCAGTCTCACTTTCTATATCTTTTTTTAGTTAAATATATATATATATATATATATTTATATGACTTAAACATAAGAGAGACTCCAAAGATATGTATGAATTCCAAGTGAAAAAAAAGTCCTACTTCCAGGCCAGGATGCAGATGGTTTCTCTGGCATTCAGATGCCTAGCTTACATTGTGAACTACCTATGATCTACAGAGGTAGCCAAAGTATGTAACTCTGTGCTGTCACAAGGTGCTTGGCTTTCAAATTAAGCACAACAATAATCAGTACTGGTCCTTTTGTTGACCTACTCCAACTTGGACTTTGGAAGAAGGGAAGAGGGAACGGTCTTTGGTTTTCTTAGTAGAGTAGATTGTTTTGTCTTTTTTAGAGGTTCAATACTTTAATTTTCAAGAAATGCTCTGAAAGGTGCTTTCATATTGTCCATCATGTGTTTTTAAGACACTCTTAGCTGAGTTCTCAAGACAAAGTCAACACAAAGAAAGTATATCTGACATGATACATCAAGCTCAAAGCGTGTAGTAAACAACAGGTTCATCATCTTTTCCTAAAAGGGACAGAAAAGGTTATTCTGCTTAAAGTAATTTGTCAGATATAAATTTCAGTTATAGCAGCTAGCAGGTAGGTAACTGAATTAGAGGAGGAGAACATTCTTAAATATTTGATTTAAGCAAAGGAAAACAACAACCTTCAGTGTGCGCCCTGACATAACTGATTGCAATGATGCAAAACAGCCACAAGGTGGCAAGAGACAGAGTGGGATTATACAGCTGTGTCCTGATACAAAAGCAAATTGTAAAATTACACAGTATTCCCACTGGATTGTTATTCTGAGGAGAAGACATTAGCTTAGTCAACAATTGTTGCATGATGGTTATTGATTTGAATGGATGATTTTGTCTTAAGGCCAACCTCTGTCAAAAACAAATGCGTGGGCCGCTTCAAGAAACTTCTAGGAGCACGTAATGGCAGGCAGAAATATGCTAACGGGCAGACTTAGCTAAAGAAATGATTAATGGAGACTGGAAAGACCTTGTAAGAAAATAACTTTTGGTTTAAAAAATACAATGATCAAGCAAAAAACAAAACAAACGCCTGTCCTTAACTCTTACTGTATTTATTTTCTCTTATATTATTCAGATCATAAAATATGCCAGAGGCTTTTGATTAGTAAAGAAGGCCAAAAGGCACAAGTTATATAGCTGGCTCAGGACCATCTAGATCATACTGTGGGATTTCTTCACTTCACACTGGGAAATTTCATATTCTATGTGAAAAATAATCATCATTAATGTGCAATGATGTTTTAATGCAACCACACCAAGGGATTTTCTGCACCCAGCCCTAATGAGGAACTAAAAGATCCTAGGGAATTGATGTAAATCTACCAAAAGAGTATTTTTATTTAGAATATATTTGTATATCTTTTTCCAGACTCCTGTTATGGCAATTAATTTGAGATGTTTGATATGTAAACTTAAGTATACTTATTGCTTTTCAATATACTATGTATTATGGAGATTTGCCAGAATACATGTATTATGAACAGCTTGAGTAAAAGCAGACTGATGTCAACTCTATGTTAAAAAACTAGTTAATAGATGAATTCATGATCTACACACACATTCATCCCTGATACATATGGTCATTTATCTCCCACAGATTGTGGTTCTTTCATTTACAAACACAATTCTTCTTTTGTAATTTTGATTCCTATAGAAATAAGGCTCATATGATCATACTCTTTCTGTATGTATACCTGTATCTCTCAAAATGCTGAGCAATTTTTGAACCAATTGCCAATTTCAGCTGGATGGATGTCCAAAAGTGTCGTGCCCTGCACAGCTCATGAAAATGTGTACCTGAGTAAGAATGTCCCCAAGCAAAGAAATGATCTGGAATGAGCACAGTACATAAGAGAGAATCAATACAGGAAAGCTGTATTAGGAATGAAGTAGTTTTGGAGACAGATTCAGGTAGGCTTCACGCCTTATTAGACATGAGAGAATCCATTCCTCAACGCACGTTTTTCTGTCATGTGTAATTCCTACTGTCAATTCATTAGTCGATAACAGAACTATTTCTTCAGTACCTGCCTCTGCCTTTCATTGCAAATCGCTTTGTCATGCTACTGAATCAGCAGCTAAGGTATCACCTAAAAAGAGTATTTCAAAACTACAGGAAAAATGTTAAAGATTTTAACAAAGGCAGTGAAAGCTTGTAGAGTCATCATATCATAACAAGCAGCTCACAGACCAGCTAAGAAGGGAAGGTATTGGAAACAGTATTTTAACACTGAAAGAAATCCTCTTCTGTCACACAAAGGGCTCACAGAACAAACTAAACCTCATCAGATGTTAGCTTGATGGGATCTGCAGAAGAACAGTTACATCTCTCTCCTGTGTTGACTTTGCTGTTCTTTCCAGGATGCATCTAGGAAGCTCTTTAGCAGTCATTGGTGCAAAAATAAATCCTTCCAACGTGCTCCAGGTATCTAAAACTCAGATGAATTCCCTTTAAATTAGCTCCTTGGAAGCCTAGATTCTTTTTTTCCTAATCAAGTATCACTTTCAATTACTTGCTCTCTTCAAAAATCATATCTTAAATACTATTTATATCTTGTACTGATTATCTAGTAAATGAAAAATATTCATCAACTCACTTATGTCAAGTTTAGGACATTTTTGGTAATTTTCTCGATAACATTGTTATTTATCTTTAGCATAAAGGGCTTTCTATGTATCAGTGAATTATATGTTAGACACACAAAAACGTCTTGTCACCTTTTCAACTGTCTTTATGTCAAGTGAATTGTCAAGTGAATTTCACTCACTCCCCTTAAGACCACTTTGTACAGTTCGCATATTTGCAAAGCAGCCAGTCGTCGATACCTAGTTCACTGCTCACTGATTGTAATTGACAATCCATGAAACATTCTTTGAATGGTTTCTCCATCTAATCTCATGCTGGTTGTTATCTGTTCCTACCTGAAGGATACATACAATTATTCCTATAAAAATAGAGCAAAAAGTAAGGAAGAAAGAGATTATGGAAAGTTCTAGGCCAGACATGCTCAAACATTTTAGTCTGTCCCCTCCCTTCTTTTCTCTACTGATTTCCACATTTTTTCTGCTGCTACTTTAGTTCCGTTCCTCCCCTCTCCCTTGCACGCATCTATCAGGAAAAGCACCTCATACCTTAACTGCTCAGAGCCTGCCTTGCCCCAGAGAGGGAGCCTGTGCTCCCCAGGAAGAGAAAATGCTGCCGTTACAGATGTTTCCCTATATCTTTCTGTATCAGCTCTACTTGTCTTTGCACAGGGTAGGACTCAAGGGCAAAGACAAGAAGCAGTTTGCTCCCAAATGTCTGGGCAAAGCATGCACCAGGCTAAGAAACAGCTTTTTGCTCCCCTCAAAAATGGTATGCTCTTCATAGTATTGTCAGAGAGAAAAAGCAGAAGGAAGCAGGTAGGCAGTAAAAGGTGAAAGGAAAAGGCAAAAGACCAATACAAAATTTTCTGTGTTTTCTCATTGTGCCACGTGGAAGGATATATTCTGGGCCCACCACCAAACTGAGTACTGATATCCTCAGAAGAAACTTTACTGTGAAAGATAAATAGAGAAAGATATAGCTAGCAATGAAAGGAAAATCTGAGTTTTTTAGTCCAGGCAAGTTTTGTCTTCATCTTCGTGTTGTATAGATCATACTCTTGCAAATGTAGAGGGGCTTTCAGAAGTGTGTCTTTCAGAAGAAAGACTTTCCTTTAGGGCTGGTTCCCGCTCTTTGGATGGACAAGTTGGCTTTTTCCTAAAAAAAAATAAAAATATACTTCTATTTCTCCACAGGTATTTTTATCTACTCTCCTCCTAAAGACATAACAAAACTTTAGATAATTTAAATTTAAATCTTTAAATCTTTTTCTGAGTGTTACAAAGAGGAGAATAGTATTTAATCTGCAATTCAATGTGATGTCTTGCCTAGGCCTACACTTAGCCAGTCACTCTTGGTGGTATGTGCTATAGCTTTTTTGTGTATTACACGTCAGTCTCATGACCCCATTTGTGGCTCATCCACAGAAGCTGTGAATACTGTACTGCTCTAGAAAGAGGGCCGGAGTTTTTGCACCATGGTGGAGGCATGTTTTTCTCTTTGACAAATTCTTCTCAAAATCTCAAATGCAGGGCCGAATGGCTGCCATCTCGCTCATATACTCAAGCACTTCTGCATATATACATGCATGACTGGAACATTTTTTATATATTCAAGGGAGTTTGAAACTAGCTAGCCTGAGTCCTGGCAGTGAGGAGTCACTGGAACAGCATGCAGATCAAAGCAGGTTTCAGACACTTCCACGAGGCAGCATAAATTAATCTACTGTAACCTTTGAGTGGCTGCATCTAAATTTCTAATCCTATGCTCCTGTACAAGCTCTCTGGTGAATGAATTGTTCTTTCCTGTTCTTTGAACCAAATACATTCCATATTTAATGCTGGAGTCTTTTGAAACTGATGCTGTGAAAATTGCAACAAAAATCAAAGAGAATTTGGATTTTTTTTTTTTATTCTTTGGCTCAAGAATGCTAAAAATCATGTGGACTGTGGGCTTGCTTCTCTTTTTAATCCTCATGAAAAAGTAGAATTACAACAGTGTAAAATGGACACTATCAGAGATTCTGGCTTGCTATAATAGCTCATAGATGTAAATAAAACAGCAATTGAATTGACATTTTAGGAAGATGCTGAGGTACCAGTGCAGTTGAGCGATTTTTTTTTTATTTGATCTTTATTAACTTAGATGGCAGGAAAATTCCACTTCCAATGGCCTTTCTCATGTGTAGCCTTTACAAAGACTGAAGTCCATAAAGAAGTTATAGAGCAACTTGGAAATGTGGCTGCAATCAGCAGAACTGGATGATATTTGTCAGAGAGTCTACAAAAATTGAAGTGTGAGGTAGCACAGAAATTGGCATTTATGCAATATACCCTTAAAACTAGGAGATGTTCCTAGAGATGGAAAGCTATTTGTAAGATGTCTCTTTCCTGAAGAGGTCAGGATGGGGGAGGTCAGAAGGAAGTCAGTTAAGAGGATATATTTATTGCTTTGCTCTGCACAGAGCTGGTCTGCGGAGATCTATGGAAAATGGGTAACTGAAGTCCCTCTACTCTTTTGCAAAATGTGGAAAAGTCTAAGGGTGATCACATGGCCACAACAGGAGCAATCCATAATATGGTCATTCCACACTCCTGCTTCATGGCCCACTGCCATTTATCAGTGGCAGGTGTCTGGAGGTCCCCTTGGAAACACTGCCGTATTGCAGAGAGGAGCAGGCTCCTCTGCTGCAGACACATTGTATAATGCCCCATTAAAGAGGAAGGATGTGGCTTTGCAAGGGAGCTGAGTATATGCGAGAACTGCATTTTTATAAGTCTTTTTCCTCATTCATATGCTTTCACTGGCACTTATTTATTAACATTAGGTGAATCAAGTTGTTCAAATTATTGTATTAAATCTTGAAGGCTTTTAATATGCTCTCATATCTTGTGTGAAGCACCTATGGTTCTAGTTAGCACAATTGTTGGCACAATTTAGCAGCAGAGATGCCAAAGACAGAGGGCTTGTTCTTACAGAAAGTTGGTGCAGCAAAGCATTTATACACATGCTTAATTTTAACTACTATAACTTTAATCCTCTCTAATCTATGAGGCAAGAGTGGTATAAGGAGAAGCTTTGTTGGATCAGAAAAAGATTACTAGAATCCTGAAGGACCTAGAAAGCTTAGAGATTTAACACTCTCTCAGAAAAGAATTATATCCACACCTTGTTGGACCATATATACCTGTGGGGAAACTTATATAAGTAAATCCATGTGTGTATGTTTCAGCTTGTTTTGGTTTTTTTTTTTCAGTTATTATTTAGAAAGTGAAGTAGTTCCAGATCTTTTTTTTCCTTCTTTCTTGTTCTTGTCTCCTACCATTTGCACCAGGCAGCAGGACATGGGTGCACTGCACAACAGTTGCCATTCTGACCTCTTCGGGCAGAGCTGCATTTGCTCTTGCAGCATAAGACAAAGCCAGAATTTCAGTTCCTGGTGTTTTTTTATAAGTTTGGTCACTCTGACAAAGGTAAGTTTCCAAAATGTAAGATGTTTTTGTTCAATGCAACAAGGTTGTGTGAGCACAGCAGTCCTCTGAATATTGTGGTATAAAAAATCTTTAGGAAATAATTAATACTGAGAAATTGAATACTAAAGATAGTGTTGCAAGCTTGCAAGCTCATATCAACCATGGGAATTGCTAACATTTTTGGAAAAACCTGGCTAAAATTATAGCCATGTTTTTAATGCTATTAAATCTAAACTTAAAATCTCATGCCAGACTTAATTCTAGTTATTAATCCTAAATTCTAGTTTAAATCAAATTTAGACTTTCTTAGTTCTTAGTTCAACCATTCTAACATAATCTCTAGAAGGGAAAGCAACAATAAGCATTAGAAGATTAATATAGAAAGCCTATCTGGAGAGCTGGCTCCCACTTAAAAATGACTTAGTGTTTCATAGCTAGAATTGGAGTTAGTAATACTTGCCATTGTGAACAAGCTTATACTTTTACAAGTCTAATTTCAACATACAAAATATGCATCTCTTTTTATGGCAAATGCAAATAAGTTACACAATTTAAGCTCTTGAATGCAATGAAAAAGATGTTTTGAAGTCTTAATTATAATTTTATTCTAGAGCTTCAAATAAAGCTTTACATGTGGAGCTTTGTACAAAACTTTATTTCAAGATTGTTTCAAATCAGTTCCTGGCCATCAAGGTTGCTCTTTTCCATGGGAGAAGAATTAATTTTTTGTTTTCCTTCAATGCTAAGCTGTACTAAGATAGATATTTGGCATTTGGTGTGGAGACAAAAGCCACTTGGCACTGTCAAACTTCTCCTGGTTTCTATTCAAAACAATCATTTGGCTTGAGTTTATGAGTTTGGCTTACTTTCAGATGAGACTTTTTTTGAAACAAAGGTAGTTAGCAGCATAAATGCCTAGCTAGATACAGATGCTCGTAATAAAACCACCAGTCCAAAGATTCTTCTTCTGTATTTTTGACTTTTGTAACCCCCTGAGCTCATGCATACAATTTATAACACATTTAGGCTTTTTAGTAGAGTCAGTATCAGTGTCATAGAGGGTTAACACTTGTTCAGGTACTATAGCAAACCCTAGATATATGGTAGGAAAACAAGCCATTACTACCTTTTCCTGGTAATTCTGTCCAAAGCAATATCTACAAACAAATCCCTGGAGAAAAAATCTTGTTATTTTGTGTTTTTTAATGTTTTTCTTTTAAGATTCTGAATATTTCAATGCTTCTCTGTTTCTGTTAAATCCCTTGAACTGAATTCTGTGGAGCCCAGCACTGGGAGTGCTCATTCCTGTTTGTGAACAATGGCTATTAAGATTTCTATGAGAGTTGCACTCATTCTGTATCTTTGCTCCCCCTACATAAAACAGATTACTTTGGGTTCGAGGCTATGAAAAATCAGTGCCTGTATGATTTATGTTTGTATGGGGACAGATTGTCCTCTGGTGTAGCTCTATGGCTACTGACGGAGAGATGCCAATTTAGCCTGCCGAGGATGTGACTTTCTGCAGTCAGCAAGAAGCTCACTGTAAGCAGGATGACTTTCAGGATGATTTGTAAACATTCATCATTTAAGAAATGTTTTTGTGAGATTAAAACAGGAAGAATGTATCATGTTAACTTTTATGGTTCCTTCAGTCTCTAATATCTACTCTTCTCAAGATTGTCTCTGCATGTAAACACATACATATCCATGTATACATATCCAAATATATGTATACACATATATCGCATCTACAGTGATTTAAAAATATTGACATGAATGACAATACCGGGAAGAAACTAACAAAGAGACTGAATAAATCTGTATTCTGAATCCTCATATAATCTTATTATACTATAATAGAAAACAGTAAGGGAGAATTCTCTCTGGAGAATAACAGCAAAGACTATGGAATGGGCAGGTTATACAATAAGTTTTTCACTTCTTTAACATGTTACACTATCTTAGCATCTTCATGTAATTTTTTATTATTATGTATTTCCTCAAGTGAGTGATTATTTTAGGAAGTTATTTAAAAATAGCAATAAATGTTGCAGACTGTTATGAAGCACTAACACAAGGAACTCATCACTTTATGTTACCTTTAACGTATACAAGAAAAATAAGAAGGCATTAGAAGCCTTTTGTTTCTTAATTGTGCTTTTATTTTTTTCTTTTTTATGCAAATATTATACACCATAGGAGAAGACTGACTGAGGCAATTAATCAGAGGAGTGTCTGGTGGCAAAAGAAAGATCAATCACTAGAAAAGGATACATATAAAGGAAAAAGAGCTTGACAAAGAGAAGGCAGCTCTTCATCCTTTTCCTTTTGGTCTCTATGTGAAACAAAAAAAGGAATGATTTCACTTAAAAGTTTAAATGAGTTATTAAGTGACCAAAGGGTACAATGAGAGAAAATCTCAAAGCAAATTATAATAATTATAAGATGTTAAAGAGCTTCACTCTTTTCTCTAGTAAAAAGGTAAAAAAAAATAATGTTCCAACTCTTTGAGGTATATGTTCAAAGTGCCATGCATCGATTTAGCCACAGGACTATGTGAAAAAGAGTGTAGTCATTTCAAACAAGTTAGGTTTAATCCCCAGGAGGCATGCGTCCCTTTCACAAGAGGCACACAACAGCAGGCATCCCTCCGCGATTCCCGCTCTGCTGAGATTCAGAACAGACTGAACAGGGACAAAGATCAAACCAGTCTCACATCCCTAGAAGTGGTGGGTGAAGGTTAGAAAATGTAGCTAGAGCAGTGCAAGAGAGCAGCAAAGCTGTCATACGTGCTGCCAGGCAAAGGTTTTATACGCTCTGTGTGAGAGTTATTGGTATTTACTTCACAAGCACAGTTGTGAATTGCAAAACAAAGCATACCCCAGAGATGCTGCAGAGGAACCCTTTCAAACCTGAATGTGTCTGGAAAAGGAAAAGAATAATGATTCAGTGGGAAAGCTCTAAGCCTGATATATCTGGTCCCAGCTCTGTGCTCAGTCATAGACTTTCTACTTCATCAAATGAAATTAAGTGTTGGATTCTTGGGACAGGCATATTTAGGTACCAAAAGAAATCAAGTAATCTGCATGTGAAGCTCACAGTATCTACATTTCGTTTGCTGGACATGCATATAGATGCCTAAATCCTGAGAACAACTTCTGCTCGTCTTAGTCTCTGCAGATTTTCAAAACTGGCCCCAAATTGGCCTTCATGTGCATGAGTCCAGACTGTGCCTTTCCCCTGCCTTACCCCCAGCTGCTCCAAAGAACACCATGGGATGCATCACCTTCACTGGAGGTCAGAAATATAATTTTGAGTGCCCACCCTTGCTGAAGAGACCTTTTCCTAACTGAGCTGAACGCCTCGGCTATGAGCCTCTTAGCTACACTAATGAGAGACACCCATTATGCAAGAGCGTCTAACCAGCATTTAAAATGCTCTTTAAGGATGGGCATGGAGGGAAGATTTGAAATCCTGGATGCATCGGTTCAGGGTGTCTTCTACTCAGTTCTGCCTGCTGATGCTTTTTTATTTTTTCATTCAGGTCCCTAGAACTGGATTAAAACTCACAATTGATGTTGCACTCATTCATCGAAGGAACTTAGTCACCTCTAGATATACCATACAGACCTCAACATGCTTACGATTCAGCTTCATCAGCCTATTACTTTCAAGGCCTTCTACCTTTGTGTCAAATGTATATTTTTCATCACCTGTACTACTTAAAAATAGAATTTTGCTACCAAAATTAAAAATAGTTATTTTTCACTATTTTTTGTGGCCTTTTTTCCCCCCACTGGTCTACTTTTAGAGCTCTTGAATATTAGTTTATGAATTATTGGTTTGGAACCATTTTCTGCCTCTGTCACTTCCTGAAATTGGTCTGTGTCCATCGCCATGCAGTGTTTGTGCTCGCATTTTACAATGATTGCTTCTGTGGTTTTCCGGCATCCTCAAAGCAAGTTACATTCTCAAATGACTGTGATAAAGGAACATTTCAAAAAGGTTCTGACACGTTGCTCTCCTGGTAATTGCTGAGGCAGCACTGGTAGCGACCTTATATAACAACTGGTGAAAAGGATATCCACTAAATTTCAAATTCCAGCTGTAGAAATATATTCCAGACTAATTCATGCCCTCAGACTCCCACTCCAACGTTGGAAATCATATACTTTGAACTGATACACTGGCATGTTGGAAGTCTTTTCTTGAAGCAAATGCTTGAACTCTGTGTGTACACACAATATTTATAATCTTGTCTTTCAATATATGGCAATATTATGCATTAAATCTACACCTGTCTCTGCATGAAACTTGATTTTCCACAGTACTGAGAAGTTTTGCGTTCCATTTTTGTATTTGTTTTATTTTTCCAACCTTTTTTTTCAAGCTCAGGATTTTGTTCAGTGTATTAATCTGTCAGTTCACACATAAAGATGGATTTTGTGAACCTGTAAAATTGTGAACTAAATCTCTGAAGTTTTTCAAATAATTACAGACACTTTCTTTTTTGTCTGCTTTGTATTACCTCTGTTTTTTGGGGTTTTTTTGGTTTTTTTTTTTTGGTGACACTTTTCATTTCAGTATTAGGGCACATTAAGCTACAAAGTACATTCCAGTTTTCACTCCGTACTAGTTCTATGCCTCAGTTTCCATATAATATTAGTTTTAAGCATCCAAAGAGACACTGCAACGATCTAAAGATGATATTCTTTCTTAATAAATGCCTTCATAGAACACCAACTGCTCCAAATCTAGAAGGAAAGTGTTTTCCATTCCCAAAAAGGAGCTCCAATTCTGTTTGCTATAAAGGATTCCACTTTCTGGCAAGATGCCTGCCTCCAGTGTTAAGCTCAGAAATTCTAAATTAAATCTTTTTTTTTTAAACAGATTTCAGAATTTACACATAGGGAGATCTGATTCAGTAGTAACTATCAGAATAGTCTGGCATAAGATGATGGATCAACCAGAGGAATATGACCACATAAGCAACTAGCCAAGCCGGTTTCAGACAAGTATTTGCTATTAATGCTTAGAAGTCTGTAATAATTTGGGAATATGTTTATCTCATTTAAATAATTGCATTCTGGTTGTGTAAAAATTGTCGTAACTGCTACTGTGGGTCTGTAACCCCCATGTAGTATCTAGACGCACTTTGCATTGTGTGTTTTGAGAACTCTGACTTGCTGTATTTGTTCCCAGGCTCTGATATATTGCAAAGAGATGGAGGAGCGCTTCTCACTTGAGAAAAGCTATCCACAAAAAATCACCTGAAAAACTCCCAGAAGCTGCTTGTTCTGGTATAGGAAGTGACCTATTTTTCTGCCTTCTGTTAGGCAAGGCTGTAGTGCATATGAGCTTGCTGCGGCTGGAACCCAAGTTCTCAGAGAAGCTGAACACAGAGGAAAGCCTGACTGCAGCCAGCAGCAAGGACAGTGCGCAAACGGGAGCATCCAAACACATGGGACCCAACTGGAAGTATGGGATCAAGTCATCAATGCACAGGAATAGTTGTATTCTAGCTTGTGAAGAATTGCACTTGTAAGAAGTTTTACAGTAACAAAGAGCTATGTCATGTAGAGGCTCATGTTACTCACAAAGCTTACTTAAGATTAAGACGAGCTGGGGAAAAAAAAAATCTCTGACAGCCTTTTCAGTTCTGAATGATCCTTAATAACAGACAGTTGTAGTTCTCTTGTGCTATCTCACAACAAAATGAATGGTTGTAAAAATTCCTTTGCAAACTCTTGTTTTTTTTCCTTTTCCTTCCTTCATGGTTCTCAAATAATTAAATTGTGATTCAAACTATCTACGGCCATTTGGGACTTTGGGAGGCAACAAATAAAAAATTGAACTGAGACTTGAGAGGGTCTTCAGTGAGCATGGGCTCTAAAACAACTGGTCTATTGTCCCATGCTTTTGTCCTTGCCAAAAAAAGATAAGATTTTGGGAAGGTTGGCAATTCCCAAAATGTGAGCCACCGCAGCTTGTCCCGATCCAATATCGGGAGGGTTTCGTTACGATCCCAAGGACGAGATTAAGACGCTATAACCAGTCAAATATCGTACAACCTCTTAACTTTATTTTTCACGAAGTGGGGAGAAAAGGTGGGGGGGAAGGGTGAAGGGGAGAGGGGAACAAGGGCAAGCAGAAGAGACAGAGAAAGTTGGGAAAGGACGAAAGGAACTAGCCACTGCCACTCCAAGTCCGATGATGTTCCGCTGACTCCGTTCGAGATCATCAGTCATTGCAAGCCCCCGCCGGCAGTGGCGGCGGCCAAGGCCCGGCCGCGAAGAGCGCAGAGTTTGGTGCACAGGTGGCCACTCCGCGGGGCTCCTTCTTCCCTTTATTCACACAGTTTGCAGTTTTTATAGGTTTTTGCCCCGCCTCTGGGAGGTGCTTCCTCACTTCCCATGCAGATTAACTGTTGTGCGCAGTCCGCCCTCTCAGAACCTTCCAGAAACGGGCTAGGTGCTTCTGGGGGGCTCTTGTTCATGCGCAGATCGCAACTGTGTCTGTGCGGTTCGTGCCAGGCGTGCTGTTCCCCTAGCAGCCTTCTTCTGCCCTCTTTGCAACTTTTTTTTTTCCTGCACAGGCACATGAGGTGGTTTACCTCTAAACTGTGAAGAAGATGGTTTCTTTAGTTCGAGGCAGGATGTTCAGTGCCAGGAAATGGCGGTGCGGCGGCAATGTCGAGACATAACCACATTTAGTACCGGTTCTCTACACAGCTTTAACAAAGTGATTTTGTTCAGTAATAACATTTGACGTAAGTGAAGGAGAAAGATTAGCCTTTTGTTTCCACTCACATTTTTTTCATTCGTTTTTTTCTTTCAAAATTTAGGGCATAATAATTTAGAAATCGGGAATAAGTCAATAACAGTAAATCAGATAATTATTTCTTTAAAAATTGACTATATTGGAAAAGTTCTTTCTTCATTTAAGAAAACATGCTGTGTTTCAGTGAAAAATACTGTATTTGAAATAAGCTGACCCATTTTAAAAGGCATTTTATTTTATTTGAGAACAAATTATATCAATGGATACCACTAGATATCAGAAAATATGGAGATTGTCTCCTGTCTGTGCAACAAAGTAGACAGGATTCACCATAAAGGTAACTGTTTTCACAGTATCAAGATGCGTTGTACTTTATGAAATCCAAGAGTTTGTCTTTTATGACAAGATAGAAATTAAATGCAATATAATTATTCAGGACTAGTTGTGGAAATGTAACCAAAGCTGAAGAAATTGTATCTTATAAATAACTCTTGACTCTATTAATATGGTACAAATTCTTCAAGTTCTTGATTCTTCAAGACCTGATTCTAATCAAAATCATGTCTACTGCTTTTCTGAGTAGAAAAAGCAAAATCTCTGTTTGCAAATAGTGGACTGGGAAAAAGCTATGCATTATTTCTTATTTAGCAACAATTGTGGTTAGCAGATTGGTTTCACAGACTTTCAGGGAGATAGTTTTGGATCTTTTCCTTTTAGTTTGCAGTCAATCAAGAAAGAGCTATAAACTTGCATGAGTAGGAAATATTTCAGATTATTTTTTTCCCAGTAGTGGAAAGCCACACATACCCCAAAGTTTTTCATTATGTTAGTAGGAGATTCCTTGAGAGGGGCAGCCACCTAAATTAGACGCAATTCTTCTATTTTAATACTTCACTAAGAAAAAAATATTAGAATAAGTATTTCAGCAGGAGAAGTGTGTTGCTCATTTTTTAACAACAACAATCCAGGAAGATCTTGGAACACTTAATTTTCTTCAAAATCGTAATGGCATATGGCACAGAAAGTTCAGGAGTTGTAAGGTTCACCAGTTAAGCTGAACATAAAATGCATATGCGGGGCTCTAAAACTAAAGTTACCAATAACTTGATGTCCAATTTTGGTTTTAAAGTAATGATATTTATTTTGTGATGCAAATGTTACAAAAGGTACATCTTTCATGACACTGAATTGCAGACTATCACTGTTGACGATAAGAAACAAATTAGTTTGGAAGCATACAATTATGTTTACAATTAACAGCTAATAGTTACCCATTAAAAGACCAGCTTTAAGTCACAGAATCACAGAATTACAGAATGGTTGAAGTTGGAAAGGACCATTAAAGACCATCTAGTCCAACCCCACTGCTTAACCAGAGTGACCTAGAGCAGGTTGCCCAGAACCTTCTCCAGATGACTTCTGAATATCTCCAAGGAAGGAGACTCCACAGCCTCTCTCTTGGGCAACCTGTTCCAGGGCTCAGTTGCTGTCACAGAAAAACATTTTGCTTTACATTCAGATGGAACTTCCTGTGTTTCAGTTTGTGCCTGTTGCCTATCTTCCTATCACTGGACACCAGTGAGAAGAGTCTGACCAAATCCTCTGTACACCCTCCCTTCAGATATTTATACACATTGATAAGATCTGCCATCAGTTTGGGGTTTCTACCACAAGAAAGACATAGATATACTGGAAGGAGTCCAGTGGAGGACAATTAATATGGTTTGGGGATTTGGGCATGCGAGTTATGAGGAGAGGCTGAAAGAGATGTGTTTGTTTAACCTGGAGAAAAGAAAAATAAGGGGGAATCTCATTGCTCTCACCATCATATAAACAGGAGTTACAGAGAAAATGAAACCAGAGTCTTCTCGCAGTTGTAAAGTGAAAGGACTAGAGACAATGGTTAAAGTGGCATCAAAATAAATTTCAATTAGGCATGAGGAAAAAAAAAGTATATTAACAACTGAAGTGGTTAAGGTCTGGAACAAGTTGTCCTGACAAGCTGTAGAATCTCCATCCTTGGTGTTTCAGCAGCTCAGTTGAACAAGGCCCTGAGCAATCTTATCTAATTCTGAATTTCACCCTGTTTTGAGTGGTCCCTTTCAACCTAAATATTTCTATAATTCTGACCAAAGTAACCTTCATTAATGTTTCCAGGAATTTTTGGATAAGTACCATAGTAAAGGCACACATCTCATCAAGAGTTGTTCTGAAGCTGTCATCCCTGATTGTGTGCATGAAATGCTGTGTAAGAAGATGTGGGTGCACTGTTAAATGGAGTGGGTGATTCAGTGACTGGATATAAATAAGGCAGAGGTACTCAATGCCTTCTTTGACTCAGGCCTCACTAAAAAGGACTTCCAGACCCCTGTGCTTAGACGGAGCAGGAGGAGAACCACCCTGTGGATAAGGGTTGAGTCAGGAATAACTTGCAAGAACTTAATCCAACAAGTTCATGATACTCAATGGCCTGCTCAGAGAGCTAGGTGACATCCCTGAAAGGCTACTTTCTATCATCTTTGAAGGGTCTTGGGGACTGTGGGGTAAAGGTCCCAGCTGGCTGGAGAAAGGCAAAGGGCGTACCCAGTTCTAAAAAGGACCAAAAGAACAATTCAGGAAGTCCTGGCCTGATTGACAGCCTTTGGCCCCTGAGAAAATCATGGAGCAAGTCCTCTTGTAGCACATTTCTAGGCCCATGAAAAAGAAGAGGAACAGTCACTGTGGATTTACTGAGATAAATCATACATAACCAACCTGATTACCCTCTCTGATAAAATGACTGGATTTGTGGATGAGGGCAGAACAGTGGATGTCATTTGCTTCTACTTTAGCAAGGCTTTAACATTATCTCCCACAGTATTCTTGCACCTAAGTTGAGGGTGGGCAACTGGATGTGTAAAATAGTAGTTAAATGGTCAGGTTCAGAGGATAGTGGTTAACAAGTTGTCTTTATCTGGAGGTCAGTAACAACTGGAGTGCTGCACGGGTTTATCCTTGGACCTGTCCTGTTTAACATCTTTGTCAATGGCCTAGAGAAGGAAATGGAGCGCATTCTTATAAAGTATGTAGATGACACCAAACTGGGGCGTTGATGCACTCAAGGGCAGGGCTGCCATCGAAAGGGACATAGGCAGGATGGAGGATGGGCCAACAGGAACCTGATGAAAATCAAGAATAAAGGCAAATTTCCTCAACTGGGAAGGAAGACCCACCTGCAGCAATACTGGCTGGGGACTGCCTGCCTGGGGAGCAGCTCTGCAGAAAATGCCTTGGGTGTCCTGTTGGACAGCAAACTGAGCATGGGCTGCAGTGTGCCCTGGCAGCAAAGGGGCCAGCAGCACACTGGGCTGTATGAACAGGAACAGAGCCAGGAGATCCAGGGAAGGCATAATCTCCTCTACTCTGCATTTGCTAGACCATATACTGTGCCCAGTTTTGGCCCCCAATGCAGATTAGACTGACAAACTGGTGGTGGTTCAGTGGAGAGCCATTGAGATGGCTGAGGCTGGGGCACTTCCCTCTGAGGAGGCTGGGGGAGCTGGGCTTGTCCAGCCTGGAGCAGAGACAACTTCAGGGGGACCTGACAGCAGCCTGATGGTGCCTACAGGGAGTTATCAAGAAGTTGTATCCACGCTCTTCATAAGAGACAATGGGCACGAGTAGAAACTGAGTCAACTCAGTTGAGACTGAATATAAGGAGAAGCTTTTTCCCCATTAGGACTGTCAAGGCATGACACAGGTTGCTGAGAGGGGTTGTGCAGCCTCCATCCATGGGGGTTTTCAAGACCTGACTGGGTAAAGCCCTGAACAACCTGGTCTAACCCGATAGCTGACCCTGCTTTGAGCAGGAGGGTGGACTAGAGACCTCCCAAGGTCCCTTCCAACCTAAATGATCCTATGATCCTACTGAGCATGCAGATATCTTTTGAAAGCATAGAGTACACTGAAGTGTAGGTAAAGTAGTGTAAATGAAATCAATCTGTCCCAATAAAACTGCAATTTATGCACCAAAATACAAATGTGTAGGGATTTCCTGCCTTTCCTGGTCAAATCTGAAGCCTGTGAAAATCATTTGGCTTAACAGATTTCAAAGCACAGCATGTTTCCATCTTCAAAAAGAAAGGCGAGGTAGGCTTAGAAGAAGTATGTAGATAGCCCTAGATATGCCCCTTACTCTATTCAAACGAATAGCTCCCTTGAGCTATTTCCTTGCCCAAGCACTTCCTGATCTCATTAACCATTATCTCTATGGAACTAATTGAGCAAGAGGACTTATGGCCTTGTTCAAAGCTGATTTTTTTTACTGCATGATACGGTATCAGTATCAAGAGTAACATAATGGCAATTGATTGATCTTTGCTGGAGAAGAAAGAATTACATGGGAATTCGGGGGGCAGGGGGAAGGAACCTCTGCTACTCCTATTAAGGAAAGCATGGAATGCAGCTTGAAGAAGAACAGATGAACTTATGTTGCTACTATTCGAAAGCAAAGGATTGTATAAGGCTCACAGCAGGAAAAATAGCAGGTATTTGGAAGAAGGAACAGGAAGTGAATTTTGATATAAGAATGCTAATTACTCTCAATAGGGTTGAAATATATACATTTTAAGTCTTCTTTCCTTATCATTAATGGAAAGGTTTTGATGAATGTCTTAAATGTCTTACTCTGTTATTTATTTAGTGTTCCAATCTTTCTGATCTTTTTCCATTTAATTTTTACCCTAATAAATCTAACCCCTCATGTAGTTCACAAAACTTGCTTACTTTATAACAGTGAAGGTATAGATATGCTCATGTATAACCTTAAACATATGTGTAAACTCTTTGTTGGGGTAGGACTTTATTGTGCTTTGAAATGGATTAAGCAACTACTGTACCTGTTAACAAGAACTGTTCTATCCCTACCCATCCCACCTTACAGATAGTTGTTAAGGGAACATATTGTAACTGGTATGTACCAGAGAACTTTGTCTTTTCCATGAAAATCTTTAAAATCCAGACCTTACTCAGCATCTTTTTCCATGGCTCACTCCACTAACTAAGCTTCTGTGCCACTTTGCACGCTGAACTTTCACTAGCAGCTGAAAAACAAACAAAATGTTATGATTAATAAGGAACAGGGATAGGAAATAATACCAAAAATTCTGTGTTGCTATTAGACAGCAGAATGATATGTGTGGACGATCATTTTCCATTATATCATTCTATTGCAAAGAGAGAGATGTGAGATGCATTTCAGCTTCTGCACAGAGAGATTGAAGAGTCTGGGACTATTTACTTGAGGAAAACAATAAATACAGGAGGACATGATGGAGATATAAAAAATGCAGAAAAAGTGGAACAAATGTTTCTATTTATTTTTTCTGATGACAAAGAATAAAGAAGCATTGCATGTAGCATAGCTTTCTTAACCTTTTTTTTAACTTTTTAATACAGCCAAAAATTAGCAGGAATAAGTCACTTATACTAGACACAATTTGAAAAGTTTTGTAGCAATAAAAACCAGAACTGTAGTGCCTATAAATTTCTTCACGCATCAGGATTTCAACTACTTACTGATAACTGACAAGAATCAGGAAAACAACTGAGTCTTCCAAATATGAACATACCAGATGCCATTTTGGATAAGATCTGTGGTTTTATGTTTGTCCATTAGTCTGCCCTGTCACTAAGCAATTTCAGAAAAATCCTATAATAGATAATTTGAGGATAATCAGCCCCAAGAAAGTTCTCCTTTCTAACTCGTGACAGTTTTAACTCATGAAGCATAGGGTTTATGTTCCTTTAATTACTGATATAATTCTTCTTCTAGTTCATGTACATTACTCATCTTCTTTTGAACCCCACTAATTTCTTGTCCTGGGGATACCCTGTGGTAACAAGTTCCACAGTCATGTCCTAAATGAGAAAAAATCATTTCTTTGTTTCCTTTTCAATTTTTCTATTTTGTTGAATGTTTCCTCATTTCTGCATCACGGTGGAGTGTGTTTTCCATTTCTTTAAGAATATATTATTTCACATATTTGTCTCACTTATTTGTCTCAATACATTTTCTACAGAAAACTTCCATAACTCTTGCTCTGTGAATCTTGTGTTTCCTTTGCTCTAAAGTTTCTGAATTAAAGACACTTCAGAGGCAGAATTTTTGAATACAAAGCTGCAAGTCTAGTTCAGTATAACTTTATCTATGGAAACCTGTATGTTGTGGTTGATAACTATAATGTCCTTCATGTTCATTTAGAATTTTTTATAGATACTTCACATAGTGACATTAAAAGTAGAGTCAATAATGAATGCACAGGTTTTGAGGGCGTGTTGCATCACGGCTCTTTGTAAAATGGATATTGCTTCTTCTGGTTATTCATTTGTTTCATTAGTTCCTTTAAGGAAAGAAAGCTTTCATTAATTTTCATTTATTTTTCTCAGACAAAATCCCTAATTAGCAGAGCTGATTAGAAAACTTACAATGAAATATTTTTTTCACCAGACAGTGGTTCTGAAAATTTGAAATAATTCACAGAAATAATTCTCTTCGGACAAAGTTCCAGTAGAATTCGAATGAGTTTTTTCCTGCCTAATTCCTCAGCAACCCACCGAAAACACCATTTTGCTTGATCCAGAGACTGGGTTTCTGGGATTTCTGGATGTGACACTTCTTCACAGAGAATTTTGAAAAAACAAACAAATTTATTATCACACGAGAATGACACTCAGACAAACAAATAAACAAACAAAAAGGAATAAAGAAAGAATATTCTCCATGTGAGATGTTTATTTTTCTTAGAATAGCCTTAATCAGCGTATCATGTTAAGGACCTGTCAATCAGATGAGACTTGGGGAAAATGGAAGGTAGGCTAGCTATGGAAAGTCTTCAGACTTCAATTTACTGCCCCTTTACTACAACAGCTTTCATACACCTGTACTGTTTTACATGTTTGACAAACAAAACAAAGAGGGAAGTAAATTTTGTAGGACCAAATAGGTCTGATCAAGAATAATTTCTCTCAGCTTTTTCCAAACAGAACTACAGTACTGTTGTAAAGTAGAATCTAACAGTGCACCACTCATTTTATTTCATTATTTTTATTTATTTATTTCTTGCTTAGTTTTGTTTTTTGGATCATTTTCTCAGGTTGTCAGACTGCAACTAAATCAGAGACTGACTAAACACATGTTCAGTTTCTAGTACAATGGGTCTAGAGCCTACTTAAAGTTTCCAGGTACTTGGAAAACAGCAATTATATGTTGCTTTGCTTGGAGCCAGATTTTTATGCTGGAATATAAAAACAAAAAGTTTTCGAGTGGCATAAGACCTTATAACCTATCACAATTTTTCTGTACTGCAACAGAGGGCATGGGGAACTCTATTACTGAGAAAAATGTGGCATTTTCTTTATAAAATCTTCAAGAAATAGTGATGAAAAAAACAGAAAACAATTCGAGAAAAATATGTGAAAAAAAGAAGACATGTGGTTGATATTGATAGAGAGCTTACTTCAGCCCAGTAAATTGTAGAAATTACTCAAGAACAGTTCATCTTTAAAAAAATATGACCTCCTGTAATACTGCCACAGTCAAATAGACCTTTACTGAACTTCTGAGCAAATAATCATCATGTGAGTTGAAACTGCCTAGGGTCAGTTTTAACTGAAGCATCCAATTTCTCTAGGATTTCTAGCAAGGTTAGAAGGATAAATTCAGAATACTGTAACTGACACATATCAACTAGTTCCGCCTTTTTTTTTTTGACTTCTCTTTCTTCTTTATTCTCTTCCTTATTTTGGACATACTCATTTAGTTTGCACAGTGGCAGGTTTCTAGACATATCAGAAACTCCAGTGAGGGAGAATATATTCATCAATTAATTGCAGTAGGAATACTACATGATGCATCTTCTTTAATCCAAAGGCAAAGCAGACCTTATCTGTGAAGAAGAAAAGTAAAAATATGCTGAGCGCATCTCTGCATATTAATTATCTTGGTTACATCTACAATCTTGCAAATTTATATGCTAACCTTGTCATTCTGTGGAATCTGAATCCCTGATATGGAACAGCAGGTGCATGGGTTAAGTATAAAAGAAAGTTAAACCAGAGGTAGGAAGGAAGGTCTTGTAATGATGGCACTAGGAAAATAGGAGATGTAAAGTCAGTTCGTGATTTGGCTGTGTGTATGCTGAGAATCAAGTCACATATTCCTTCTGCTAACCTTTTTCCCTATCTGTAAAGCATGGGAGATATTTTATTTAACTTTTTTGTTGTTAGTTATAACCATTTGTCTTTGAGTTCTTGTGGGGGAAGGGGGAAGGTTGGGTCTTACAGGAGGCTTGTACAGAACTGAGCACAATGGACTTGTCAATTGAGAATTCTCTGCCAGCACACTGGTAAGTAAATAAGATGCATTGCAGAATATAGATGCTCTTATTTCAAGCAGCAAGTACAAGCAGGTATAATATTCCAGAATTTAAATGGGCAACTGAAGGGAGAATGGCAATGAACACAATGGTAAGCATTTTTTGTCATTCTGAGACCTTTAAAACAGAAACAATGAAAGAAAGAACTTATAGCTACTGTGTATTTCTGACCTTCTTTCCTAAGCTTGAATGTCACCGTCATTAATGAAATATGCTTTAGTTATAGGCATGTGGTGTATACCTTTGTATTTTCAAGTTTCTTGATTTCTCTTTCCTCTGTGTGTGTGTGTGTGTGTGTGTGTGTGTGTGTGTGTGTGTCTGTGTCTCTTTCATACTGAAGAGTATTAGAGAGTCTTCTGTCTGGAGCAAGAGAGATTTCTTTTTTATTTTTTAATCAGGAGTTGTTAGATGTAGTGGAATTACAGTGGTTGATCTGGATTGACTGCCTGCAATTGCTGTACGTGCAGAAGTGTCAGAAACTTCGCAATAGCTTTTGAGCTTTGGTTTGGAGGTCTGTTAAATAATTTCAGTGGAACAATGCTTTAGCCTGAGTTGTTATGGAAGAAAGCCATGGCGCATTAGAAGTAGCCCCCAAAATGGATATAAGAAATATTGGCTTCCTTTATAGATGATAGAAGCTAAAAGACAGACTAAATTATCCAGGCCTTTCTTTTAAAAGGAGAAAATAGGGCACCACAATACTGCTGCATGACAAATTGTTATTCAGCAGGCAGCTTGATGAGGGCAGCTTCATAAGTGGTTTAAGGTTAATGATGTTTAATTTTTATATGACTACAGCTGCCTGTATATTTTGCAAGGTATCCAAAAGGCAATTTGGACATCAAAATAAATAGCTGTTAATAAAAACAGTCTTTAAAAACTGAAGAAATTTAATTCTGTGTTGAACTTACTGGCACAGAACTGTGAAACTTTCAGATGAGAAGTGCGTCTAAGCTATGATTTTTGTAATTCAATATTTGGAAGTAGTAAGTGAATGACCCTATTAATAAAATTAATGTTAATTTGGCTGCAATGTCCTGAATGCCTTCTTACTGGTTTCTTTTTCTGCTTGTCAGTGAAGTTATAGGAAACTCAGGCTTATTTCTGATGTAAACACAAGACTGAACACAGAGGAAGCCCAGGTATTTTTAACCTAAAATCAGTATGTTGATGGGACTGAGTCTGCATTTTTCTGAACTTTGGTTGTCTTTAGTCAGTCACTTTGGCAAGAGCAACCAATAACATACTCATCTTGTAAGCGCTTGTCTATATGCTTAACATGGCACATGGGAATTCATGTTTATGACAAAAAACGTACACTGGCCTATTCAGATATGTGAGAGTAAACACATGAATAGCATTGGCAGGATAAAAATTTATGAACCATAAAGCACTGAAAGTTAATTAACATTCAGATCTATTTGAAAAAAATATGAATGCTCCAGTATCACATTGTGCCAAAATACCCATAAGGGTATAAACAATTTTTATAGCTTTTCTGCTATAGCTTGGTATCCTGAACAAATTACCCTGTGTATCTGAATAACTGGCAGAAAACGAGCTTTGGGTGCTGGAAGGCCATTCTGCCTATATACATATGTATACATTTGTATGTATATTGATATTAATCTTTACTAGTTTGGTCTCTTTTTTTTCATCATGTCTTGTGAAATCCCAATGTAGACTTGCTTTTGAACTACAATCCACAATACCAGTTTGTGATTAATGCATGTCACTCTTCACTGGCAGGTCCATAAACGTGTTTTGAACAAATAAATTATTTAGGTCAAACCATATCAAAATATTCCATTTTGATATCAATCACTTTTTGCTTTATATATAAATGGAAGAAAAAATTGACACAAAGGTAACCTTGTTTGAAAAGTGGAAAGATTTTAACCATTTCAAGTTTTTTCTCTTTTGTTTTCTTCCCAGTTCAAATAATCCTGTAGACACAAACACAAATTTGCAATCTTTTTTTGCCACTGAATAACTATTTTTCACTAAAAATATTTTCAGCTATAAAATGCATGTTGTATGTCAACTTGGATAGAAAGTTTTTGTCTCACTAATTGGAAGTGTCCCTAGTCCTTCACTTTCATTTCCTGCCTGGCATACAGTGTTTCTGCTCTTAATTAAAACTTTACCAGAAATACTCTATGATCAATATTATAAAGAAAATAGAAGTAGAATCACCTCAAAAAGCATTTTGCTCTTCCTAGTATTCTTTTCAGAAGTACCCACTTTTTGTTTTTAAAGACCACTATGGCTAGACTCCCAAATGAGTGGGGTTTGTACCATGATAAAGCAAAGGTTACGGTGCCCACCTCCCCACCTCCCAGCTCAAGCCCTACATGGGGAACTCCCACCATAGCCCTGGGCTCCAGCCTCCAACCACTCTCTTTCGCCTCTTGCTCCTGGACTCTGGGACTCCAGCTCCAGCCACACCGCTCTGCAGACCTCAACCCTGAGAGCCCTGAATATTATCTGACTCCAACAGAGCAGGGTGGATACATACAAGGGTTCAGCAGAAGAGCTAATTAATTTCATTGTAAAAACATAGAGCAACCCTACAGTATCAACCAAGGTGGTGCTGCAGAAGTTTTAATATATTGCAGGCATAGTCTCACTCTGTTCTGGGAGCCAGGTAACACCTAGAAGAAAAGTTTCATAGGTAGAGCAGCACTTGATGCAGCTCATGTAGATGTCACCCAGAAATCTCCCAAACAAGAGAATGTGCCATTTTTCACTGAAAAATAGAGATTTTGAAATAGTGGACTGCGGCAAGGTTACAATCTGATATCCAGCTATCATACAAATAGTATGCATTTTGCATTGTACTTTGAAAGGGCTGGGTATGTTTTTATTTTTTTTCCTTTCTTTTTTGATGTTCATCAAAATATACTGAGTTGCAAAAGCATGATAGGAAGTCTAAAAAGAGCTTTACAGTGTAACAGGAGCCTTGGAAGACAGTCAAAGGGTAATTTAATAGCAGTTTTCTTTAAAAGGCTATGTATAAAATGTCTGTTACTTTATTTATATATTTTTTAGACTCCGTATAGTTTTTTTCTGTCTTGAAAAGCTCTATCTGAGAGCTTCCAAGGTTGAAATATTGCAAGAGGAAAAAATGCCACTAATTGTAAGCCTCAAAACTTTAGCATCTATCAAGGATACCCCGTCTGGAAGATGAGACAGAGATCCACAAAGTCATACACTGTTGAATAGTTAAGTTCAAATCTGTCAGGCCCAAAAATAAGCAGAGGAAAACTTCTCTACAATTTTCAAGGAGGAATTCACAGAAAGGCTTTGTGAACTTCTTCAATATTGCCTAGTGGAAAAAATAAACACCTGTAAAAGCTCAGTAATTTTAGCATGTAAACTGCCTTAATAGGCAGTCACCACAAAGGCAAGATATCAGAGGCCTAGATTAGAACTAGGTAAGACATAGTTCTCCCATGCCCTGAAATCAGTGACACCAGCTATTTGGCCATCATACAGAAGGGTAACATTCTGGCTTAAAAGAGATTTTTTTTTTTTTTTCTGGGAAGGGTAGAGAGGGAAGGGATGGATAGAGGGTTGGGGAGAAGTGGGGAGAAAAGATGTAAGATAGACAATTTCTGATGATCAGAGCCTCACCTGTAACATAAAGGACACAAGTAGCTAGCCTGGATGAGACCAGAGAAAGACTTGAACGTGGGTCTTCCACATCCCAACTTAGCAGCTCAAGCACTAGATGCCTGTAAGTGAAAGGCAAGCTCATCTTTCTCAAATGAGAAATTCTATTCTGACCCTAAAACTCATACCAGAAGCAGATCTTCCAGAGACAAAGAGCCTATGATCTCTCTGAGTCCTAGTTTGATAGGAGAATTATCTCAGAACATTACAAAAATATTTTTTTGTTGATTTTTTCTTATTTTTTTCTTGATAAGCTTTTTGAATATTGAGAAAATCCCATTTTCTGCAGGAATGGGAGTAACTCCTGAAAACCCCAAGCACTCACGGGGGGGGAGGGTGGGGGGGTGTCACATGTGTAGGAGAAAATTAAGCTCCTGTTACACTGCCAAACTCATCCTCCCTTTTACCCCATTCCTAAGGTAGCCACCATGGGTAGAAATCACAGGCAGAGACAAGCCATCTCAGCTACAGGCAGCTCTTTGAAAAGAATATTGCAAATGCATTAATTTAGGCAGTACTGCTCCCCTTAGACACAACTTGTTAGTGCTAGGTTGAACATGAAGCTTTAGTCCTGGCTGCAACATAGCTGGGCAAGGAGGGGACGAGGGAACAGCAGCTAGCTACAGAAAGCAGGAGCAGGAGAGGAATGGAAAAGGGCAGAGACAGATTTGAGTGCTTGGTGATCATTAGATAAACAAAACACAAATAGCTTGCTAAGCTTTCACCCTAGCAATTAATTTACATTTAAGTCAATGCCAGGAAGGAAGGAGGGAGGGAGGGAAGGAAGGACGGAAGGAAGGAAGGAAGGAAAGAAAGAAGGAAGGAAAAAACTGGACATTTGTGGTGTCTACTCTGCAGTTTACACATTAGGAACACAGCATTTACCATGACACACCAAGCTGAATCACTATCGCATCCTGTCTGAAAGGGACTACTTCTAAATACTCTGTAGAAAGGGAGTAGGGGATAAGATTATGTCTCCAAAGGTCTCATTTTATCTCTGCATATCTCTGCAGCAATGCTATTTTCATGGGCTAAAAACGCCCCCATCCCCATGTAATAAAAAGGCAAAAAAAAAAAAAAAAAAAGCCTATGATGGTTATATAAATTGACTTTTAATGCTCTTCCTTCACGAATGTTGAAAGTATAATGTGCATTTGGATCGCATTATGATTTTTTTTCTTTTTTAAAAAAGAATGCCAATAATTTTAGGTAGGCATATGACTGATTACAAGAACTGAACCTAGAAAAAAAATCAAATAACAAAGTTTGCAATATAACTGCTGACAACACTGCATTAATAAAAGATCTAGTCATACTGATTAAGAGGGACTTATCTCCTTCTTTGACATCTATTCCTGTGAGCAAGGGAAGTGGGCGACAATCTCCATGTCTAATCTTCCTTTTCAAACTTACTATAATTTTTCTGATTTCCCATGGAGAATTTTCCATGATGTCTTGAACACAGAGTCAGTCTTAGTACAGAATGGCATTATCCAATTCACATCTGGAAAATCTGTCTAAAGACGCATTGCCTTTTTTCAGTATATACTTTTATTGGGAAATATTGTTTTATCTTTAGGAGTAGAAAACATGACTGTTGTTAGGAACCTGACAAGCATAATTTCAGAAAGCCAGTATCAGAGGCAGAATCTCAAATGCTCCATTAATAAAAGAGCCTGCCCATTTTGCAGGAGGAAGATGATGTAAAACCAACTGGACAATCTGATAGCTAGAGGAATCTTGCTAAATCTCTGTCCCTGCTGGGCTCTTGTCTACGAAACTTTCCATGGAAAAGATGCTCGGAGAAGCTCACAGGCATTGGTAAAATGCCTGGTGTCTTTAGAACAAAGGTGCGATGTCAGCACAAAGCATCATTAACAGCATTTTATATTCTTTAGTTTCAGTGATGGAACTTCCTCTCAGAGCAGAGGGTCCTTTATATAATTATCACCTGGGAGATTTCTGTCACCGATGTCCTTTGGATGATACAGCATATGCTCAGAACAGCCATGGCTGTGTTCATAAGCATACACCCTTAAGACCACACATTTCACGTTCCACTGAAGTTTGCAATAACGCCGTAGTCACTGCAGGCGACATCATGGCCTTGACAAGAACTCATAGAGAAAGGATGTTTCTATCTGATAATGATCTTCAGCTGCAGAAAAAAAGAAAAAAGAATGTCACGGCAAAGCTGTGGGGCTATTTTCCAAGTCTCTAATAAGGCCGGGTTCTGCATAAAGTCGGGACAAAGAGCGACCTCCCAGGATCCTGGGCACTTTAAATAGCCACTTTTTGACTGCTCAGTTCAAGTTTATGCAAAAGCTTCTTTAGGTCTATTATCACTTCAGGGGAGAAGCAAAGGGAGAAAAGTAGGGAATTCTGATCATTGTCCACGCACACTTAATACTTTAAACATGGTTGCCTCACCAGAAAGCATGATCGTCCTATTTTCTGGGCTATGGTTTCATTCTCTAAGATAAATTAAAATGCCATGACTGTCTGCAAGCATTTGTCTGCATTCCATGAATTCTGTTTTGGACCATTATATCAAGTTTCTCTTTCCCTATTCTCTTGTTCACAGTAAAGCTAGTTCTATCTCTGTCCTGCATCTTTGATTTTGTTCCCGCTTTAACATACATTAGAACACCGAAATCCCCACCAACCTGACACTGTGCTGACATTATCTAATATCTGTTTTCTAAGTCAGATTAAAAAATAAATCAAATATTACAGCTTGTGTTTGGCTTGTTGAAAAACAAATAGGTTCACTGAGAATAGTCCTAGACTAGTCCTCTAATGGTGTTTTGTGCTTTTGTGCAACCATGACTGTCTGTGAACATTTTTTGCTTAACCTCCCTTTAAATTAGAAGCCCCACAGGTTCCTGCTGTGGGTCTAGAACTCATCCACTTATCCACGTTAAGCTCCTTTATATTTTTACACCTTCTGAGGTATTTTTTGTGTATGTAATTTCAGCTTTTTAGAAAGATAAGTTGAAGCATAGCTTAATTAAAGCCCCTTCCCTTGTTCACTTTAGGCACAGGGATGTTAAAATCTCACATGTTCTGTTAATGCTGGAGTCACTAACAACATCTGGCAGTATGTTACTAATGAAGACTAGGGTAGGAAAGGGATTTTAGATCCTCTGGAAGCTTTTGAGATTTCAAAGCTTTGCACGATGTGCAGTGGGATGACTTAAAGACTCCACAAAGTTTTCATGAGAAATGAACCCTCCCAGAATAAATCCTCCAGTTCTGGGCTTTGACTTTCATACATACATATTTATATTTATATGTATACCTATACATATATGCAGGGGTGGATTCAAAAGAACTTTTAAGGTGGAAAAGCAGAATGCTGGAACAGTTGTTTCTTCCTACTCTTCTCCAATCTATACATTTTATTTGGTTGTTTTTTCTGCTAATGTTTAAAACTGTCAGATTTAAACCAGCCAAAAACCATATAAATTGAGTCAGAAAAAGCTGCATCTTAAAGTAAGAAGTTTTTTTCTTTACTTTAAATCTGAGACAGAAAGCTAAAATGATATAAAATATAACTTTAGTGCTTTAAGCTTTTCAAACAAAACAACCCATGCTGCAAAGGGTTGCTTTAGAGCATAAATCTTTCTAAAAATGGCTTGGATTGCAGGCAAAACAAATTCCAGTACCTCAGATTTTGAGGACAAAGTGTAGGTGACCTCTGGAACTTAGTCAGCATCCAGCCACCGGCCAAAGCAGCGAAAAGCAGGCACCTGCAGTTCTTTAAAATGCTTCGTCAGAGCTGTCGGTGCTCTTTGGCCACTTTTAAACTGACCTGCAGGTAGAAGCTGGAGTGTGTTCTGGTCCCCCAAACATCTAGGTACAAGATATGGCCAGGTCCCATCTGACCTGTATGTCTGGAGTTTCTTTTCTATGAAATTCACAGCATGGGAGGAAGAGAGAAGAGGGGATCTACCCCACATTTCCATCTCACCCCAGTATGGGTTCAAGACATAGCAGGCCACATCAGAGAGCTCAGAAGTGCTGCTGGAGTGCCAGCTTTATGTGTACACTTTGTGCATACCTGGAAAGAACTACCAGTAATTTATAACCAGTGCTATAAATAATGGCCGCGGATCCACACAAAACAATGTTTTTGCTCCTGAATCCTATATCTCACCCCTTGGTCCAAATGTTAATACTATAGACTTTGCAGTCTTAAATCATTAACATATGACATGATCTTTAAGAGAAAAAAACTTTTTTTTTTTTTATTGTGAAGATGGTCAAATACTGAAACAGTTGCCCAGGGAGGCTGTGGCTTGGTCCAAATGTTAATACTATAGACTTTGCAGTCTTAAATCATTAACATAAGACATGATCTTTAAGAGAAAAAAAACTTTTTTTTTTTTTATTGTGAAGATGGTCAAATACTGAAACAGTTGCCCAGGGAGGCTGTGGAGTCTCCATCCTTGGAATTATTCAAAACTCAGCTGGACATGGCCCTGCGCAAACTCTTCTAGTTGGCCTTGCTTTGAGCAGGGGGGGTTGGACTGAGGAGTCTCCAGAGGTCCCTTCCCACCTCAGCCAGTCTGTGGTTCTGAGATTCTGTGAATATCCTGCCTTCATTTACAGATCACAATGAAAACCACTTTTTCCAGATCCAGAGTGATATGAAGGTGCGTATTCAGAATATTTTTGGGGGAGGCATCTATCGACTTCAGTGGAAGCTTCAGGTATGTAGTATCTTGTAGGACTGTGCCTTCTGGTCTACATTTTGCAATTGTGTTATAGTAAGTAAATGTAGGAGCCAGACTCATTTTTTTTTCCACTCTTTTTGCTAATAATAGTAAATTCTTAAGGAAGAAGTCTTTCTGACAAACCAAAATAAAAATACGCATGCTGTGCCCAAGGGGCTATCATCAGAAATTCAGATATGTTTTTTGTAATGAAACAGGATGATTTGAAAATGCATAATGCTTTTCACTGGCCAAGTGGGGGGAATAAGCAAAATGTTCTAGTAGCCTATTGGATAAAGCACTCCTGTTTTAAGATACTTTGGGTCTTTTTTTGTTTTCTGCTGAAAGTAGGGGTCAAACAGAAGTGTTATGTCTCTCAGGCTGATAACCGAACCACTGATAACTAACTCCACCTACCTGATTAGAATTTTGATAGTAGTCTTTGTGCTTTATTGGTTTATTTCCTTATTTGTTTTTTGCATTTTGTAATTCTCATACTTTTTAGGAGATTGGGAGATCCTTCTCCCCAAAATCCCTCCTAAACAATATCATTGATTTTTCACCAAAAGTCTAATAAAGCCAAACTGGAACACCCAGAATGTACCAACTATACATAACCTTGTATACCCTATTCCTAAGGAAGAATGACATCAACATATGAGAGTGGAGCCATCTTCGTAATGCGTTTTCATAATGTGTTTTTATCATATGGGCACACAACTGTCAAAAGAATATCAGGTACACAGCCAAGTACTCTATCATGCATTCTGTCTTTCCAATTGTTTTCTTCATGTCATTTTAAAACAGCACATGGTTTCACTATATTTAAGATAATTCACACTCAATTTTATCTCCTCCATAATTCTCTTCTATTTGGAACAATGGAAGAGTTGTTTTCACCCTTGCAATAAAACTGAGAAGATTTTGAGAAGGATGTCTAAAACAATTCTCTAGTTTCTCTCCCTAATAGATACAATAGAGATGACAGTGATCTTCAACCCCTTTCTGACCTTTGATCACTGAGCAAATGGTAAGACTTGTTGCTTTTTAGAAGTATAATGCTAGATAGCTTGTGTGAATGAAACTTGAAGTAACATGATGTCCTTCAGAGATCTAAAGTTCTTTCCTGGAAGTACCAGAGAAATTCTTTGCAATTGGAGGGGAAAGCTAACGAAAACTGTTCAGCTCTAAGTTTCCCAGAATTTTTTACTTGCAAACAGTGGGGCAAAACTCCTATCAGCCATAGATGTTGAAATCAGCAGTCTTTCAAAAAATCCATGTTGAACAGTTCTCTAATAATTTCAAGTCTTAAGGTATGTAGCAAACTCAGTCCCAGCTGAGGCACATCATTACACCTCATCTAGAGACCTAATTTATGCTACTTTGATGTACTAAGCCTGAAAGACACTTTTCTTCAAGGGAGATACTTTTGTTCTTGAAGGAATGGAAGATTTTCCTTTATGGGTGGGAAACATAGAAGGGAGAAAGGACAGGACTGATTCCAGAAGCTTCTCCTTGATATGCTGATCTGTTAACTTAAATAAAAAGATAGCTAGCCAAATCACTACTGCCCCCTCCATCCTACTTCTGGATCCTTCGTTTTAGGGTTTCAGAAGAGGTAAGGATGCCAAAGAGGTATCACTTGGCTAGGTATCTAAAGTTAAATACCTTAAATTATTATTAGTGCTTCACAGTGGTGATAGATGTAAAATTGCTTTCCTGTGAATACCAGATTTGTAAGTTCCTTTCTCCCGAGAAAACTGTGGTAGTCTCCATCTCTACAGATCTCTCTGTAAAATTATTGGAGAAAGATCAATTTTTCCAGACTGTTTCATTATTTTGTGGAATATCTCACTCCCTATTTTCTGTACAGAGTACCTAAGGAGATGTAAGAGCTAACTAAACACCCAAATTCAGAGAATTAACTCGTACAGATACCTGCCTACACACATATATGCTCTGTGGATAATCAAAGATGAACTAAAATAGGTAGACCAATGGAGACTATACAGAGTGGAGTCCTGAGGGAAGGAAGATGATCTTTAATATAGCAAGCATTCCCCTGGCTACCCTATCTCCGAGGCTGTAGCCAACAGCTAAACAACCTGTCACACCCACAGCAGAGTCTGTCTACAGATGAAAGAATGAGCAGAAGAAAAAAAATCAAGGGTAATGATGGGCGAAGCTCACCACATGCTAGTTACACTAGGAAGATTTCAGTAAAGTGGGTATTTTTAAGGCTCTCTGTCATTCTGGAGAGTGCAACCTTATGAAATACATAGAGCTAGGAAAATAATGAAAAAGCACTCACAATAATTTCAAAGCCACCATCCCCATGGTGGCTTTGTTTGCCAATTGATACATTGCATGGTGGTACAGAGTTCATGTTCCCTCATGGCTGTGCATTAGATTACTCTAAGAGTTAATCATCACATCCCCCACCTAAAGCCATAATCCTATATTTATAATTGCACAATTATTTAACAGGGTAACAAATTGTAATGCTACAGGGTATTATGATTCCAAGAAAGAAATGAGTGGTAAGAGGAGGAATTTTTTAAAGGAAAAAAACACAGTCTTCAAAGACAAGGAGCAGGGGGGGAAATGCATATAGAGAGAAGCCAGAGTGTAACGAGAATGCTCAGTTTTCTTCCAGAAGTGGCACAGATTGATTTTGCTCATAGGGTTCTCTGGAATTTACCTTTTTCTCTTGTTATTAACCCCTCAAAAGTCTGAGATTCCTACTAACTTTTCAGTTTTGCCTCCTTTTCACTAACCCTGCAAGTGAAGGTGGCTAGTTCTCATGGAAGGAATACGCTTGTACAGAGCAGTTTGCTGGATGCTCTTTTTGTGGGATTCATATTTTGTGAATACTTCTACTCATGAAAACACTAATAAAGTAGGATGTAATACTGCCTCTACCGAAGTCAATGGTAAAACTCATAGTAACATCGATAAAGTAATACCTTCCTGTCTTGAGATTAAAATAGTTCATCTATGCAGCAAGTTTAGTATGGATGATCAACATATGAGCTTCAAACTAAGGTTTGAAGTTAAGTTTTTTCATAAGTCAGATCCAACCTACCAAGGTGAGCAGAAGGGTTAGCAGCATCTGCTTGGTCCTTCTTGGTTTGAAGAGCCAGATGCTGCCCAACACAGGGCAGTGATGGTGCTGTGAACAGTTGACTGAAGCATTCCTATTCATTTTGGACAGGCATCACAGAGCCTTAGAGTAGTAAAATCTTTTACAGAGGGCTCATTACTCATGCTCACTCAGTAGTCCCATGGAAGCCTCTGACATCATTACTGCTCCATAAACATAAAACTAGAGGTAGACACAAATCATCAGTTTATGCACTAACAAGAGAATTTGTTACCAGTTGTCATGAAGTTTCAGAACTGTGTTTAAATGAAAATTAAAAAAAAAAAAAAAAAAACTGTGGAGGTCAGAGTACTTAAGATAATGGTCCTCTGTTAGGGCCTTTCTCTAACCTGCCCTTTTCCATCTGTGACTTGTCGATTGCACAGTGACTCACTGACTCCTGGTGAGATCTCTGTTGAAACAACTGCTGAATAGCAGCTCCATTAGTCTCAGGGCTCTTTTTTGTTTTGTTTTATTTTTTATTTTATGAGAGTAGGACCTTACTAAAAAGGAGGTTTTCAAAAACTGCTAAATCCAGGATGTTTTGTGTACTGAATTGATAAATAACATTTAAAAAACCAACACAAATGTAAGATCTGTTTAAAAAAATGACAGCTAAGTCTAGAAGAGAGAAAGGAGGGGAAACAGCTTGTACTGCAACACCTGCTTCAGGCTAAAACAGTAAAATTCAATTCATTTTCATACAACATCTTTCATACAAAGCCTCTCAAAACACTTTATGGCAAGAGATAAAATGACAAGATAACGTCACAGAAGAGGTTATTGCAGCTCTCACATAGACTGAAAAGGCAGGAGGCTGTGTGTAGAAATGGACTGGTCTAGGAAAAAAGAGATGTAAATTCAAAGGAGGGAAAAAATAAATATCCTTGCACGGTATGACACCAAGAAGAGAGGAATAATGATAATGAGTAACAGGATGAGGATGAGGAAGTTTCCTCCTTATGTACAAACTTGCGTCCAGTATTTTCATGTGTTAGTTAAATTTCTCAGCCCTTCAGGATAGGTAACTGTTTTGCACAAGGAAAAACTTGGGCATAAATATATACATTAAAGGGACTGTCCCAGCAACAGAGGCAGCTTCCTACACACAGCAGTTGGAGGATGAGAACTCAGACTGACAATACTTACTAAGGCACTAATACAAAAGCTGGCTCTGTTACATTAATCAGATATAGCATTTGCCCATTTTTTGGTGGAATAGTGTATGTGATATTTTTCAGCAGATCCATAACTGCGTGAATTCTAGTCTGAATGCCTGAACTATTTATTGAAAGAATAGTTTCACATTGTTTTGTCATCTCTGAAGATCACAAAACAAGGCAGTATCAGGGACATGAATATGATCCAGGACTCAGTTCCCAGCGTTGAGCTCCAGGTGCCAGGCAGATGGCACTAATATGCAGAAGAAAGGGACAAGCACAGAGGCTGCTTGGGGAAAGCCAAGCCCCCTTGAGTTTTGATCACAGGGTTTTGATATGAGGATGGTTCAATGATGTGACAGGAGATGAAAGGAGGATTCATATTCTCCAGGGATGAAAGAGGAGATAATGTATGAAAACACAGGAAAGGGGTCCCCATTTTAGAAGACTATGTATTTTCAGAGAGAAGTGAAACAATGCAGAAAGCCAAAGCCATGACAAGAAGTTGATTAGAGATGTAAAATAGGAGGGAAAAAATTAACACGAAATGCTGGAAAGAAGGAATGGATATTTAAATAATTGTTCATGTGGTAAATAAATTATGGCTGATAGACACCCAAAACCTGTGCAGGTAGACAAGAGATTACCAACATGTTTGTGCATTGTCTCCCTTTGGAGGAGTGGGAGAATACAGGTTCTCCATTTGTAATCCATTTACTTTCCCTGGTATTTAGCTTCCACATTTTTACTCTATTTTTCCCCACTTCTTCATCTTTCTTTGTAGCATAAATAATGCCTATATGGCTTCCTATCTAGTAATTCATTGGCATCAGATATATTCTTGCAAAAGTGTTAACTTCCACACACAGTTGTGCATTTTGAAGAAAATGGGTATTTCTCTGTGACTGAGAAATACTGGAGTACTAAGAGCAGACTGTTTACATGGCACTGTATACAAGATCACACCTGCCAAGAACCAGGCTTAGTGCCAGCACACTGTATACACTCCCAACTTACTAAACTTACTAAACCAATATAAACCGCTGTCCCCATCCTATAATTGGTAGCCCTGGGGCAGTCTGACGCACTCATTTAGATTTTGGCTGTATGCTTATGTCAACCGTCATGTGATAGGACCTAAAGTGGTAGCGATGAGACTGACAAGAGCTGGGATGCATTGTCATGCAAATATTGTCTTTAAATATATTAATAAAAAAAAGATGGTACATGATGATAAGAAGAGCTCCTTACTTCCTTATTGCCCATGTGTGAAAATGAGAAACTAAGGATATATATAGCTATGATATGTGTATACATATATAAATAGATTTATGATTTGATCTGATGCCTGTATTCTTCAAATACTCTTTGTATATTTAAGAAAACTAACAATAGCTATTGTAAAGTATCACATTTTAATACACCATAATGTTTTCTAATATCAGAGCAGGCAATAATTAGGTAGAACATAAAAGTAACATATTTTACACTTTTCCACATAAAGGCACTACCCTGCCTGTTAGAAATGTATTATTAATTATGCAATTACATAATTATGCCTCAAAAGTAGTAAAAATATTTCAGTGCTCTACATTTTTATGCAGATTCCAATTGTAAGAATAAAATTCTTTGATTTTAAATTTTGTATTCTTTCTTTAGTAGGCTTAGACAGGCTGCAATTATTTTCAGCTCTGCTCTCCACAGGGTAAAGTAACTAGTCATAAATTAGTAAGGCTTTTTTTTGTTTTAATCTGGTACACATTGTTTAAATTTTCTTGTAGGTTGAAAATGAGGCTACACAATGCCTTACGATTTATAATATTTGTATGTTGAATAGTGAGGTAATGTGATTTGACTGAAGTATCCACTTGAAATGTCCACTGTGCCATGCAGTTTGTGCTATTAATCTGTGGCACTAGTGACAAAATAAGGTATAGGTCAACGCGAATGAGAGACACTACAAGGTGTCCCTCAATGCAGTGTGACCGCAGTCCACTGACAGCAAGTATCACACAGGTAGCACTAGTCCAAACCTGGTAATTATGGGCTATATCATGCCCAATCCTGTCATCACTCACAGAGGAATTGTGGATAGGAAGCCTTGGGCAAAATATGTCCAGACTCCCCAGCCGAATAACCTATACGTAGCAAGATTTAATGTTGCAGACAGGCTAGTACATTTATTACTCCTCACGATGCTATGTGAAAGTACTCACTGTGGATCATGTATAAAGTCCCAGCTCTGCCATATTTTCTCGTGTTACTTGCCACTTGGTTTTGTGAGGAACTAGTTTTGCTACTAACCTTTTGTCACTATGAGAATGAACGGAAGCCTTATACCTCAGTCTAAACTGAAAATCCCTGCTTGAATCCCCAGATTAGTCTTCATTTCCCTGGTTGTAGAGGCAAGGACTTTTGAAGAGTTAAGCCATGTCCTTAACTCTGGGAAGGGAATGAGCTCCTGGAAGGAAGTCAGTGACTGCAGCCATTCCTCTTCAGTCACTCTCTCGTTGATACTGGAAAGGGCATTGACAGGCTTTCTGTGGCATCCATCGACAGCGAGGCACAGAGGTGGCACCTGAGGAAGTGCAAAAGGGAAGCAGCTGAGAGGTTATACGTGGCAGCTGAAATCTAGAGATTTTGTGTCATCATTTTCAACATCATTTTCCACACCGTGTTCACTGTCTACAGTTTAAATAGCTTTATGCTGTTTATGTATCTTGCTCTCCTCTGTTCCCTACATGGTTTTCTTTCTTATTTTTACCTTATTTTATCCATGACAGCAGGATGTACTGCAAAATTGTCTTCTGACATACATACAGAACAGAATCTTCTGAAAGACCCTCATATTGACAAGCTCTTCTCCAGCCACTGCCAGCCTCTGTAATACTTAGTTATCTTAAATGCATACTGGCCAACTAATTATCACACATTAAATTGAAATGTAAAGATTCTTCTCTTTCAGTGTCCTTCCTAGGAATCCAACACGCAGGAGTATAAAGGGGTATAAACAATATGAAAAACTTTCATTAATATTAATTCGAGCTTCTTCTTTTTGTCAGCATAGCACCTGCTTAACATTAATAAGTGCTTTTTGACCCTAATTTCTTAAATGCTTTGAGTACGACTGCCATGATGGCTTGCAAAGACTTGCAGTCAACTTGCTCTACCCTTACAATGTGAACATTCGTGTGATATAATGCCATGTTTAGCTTCCTCAATCCCATACACCTAATTTTTCCAGGATTGATTTTTATTCCATATTACCCACAGAGGGGTTTATAGGGCATATATCTCCTATGCCTTTTTGCCCATAACATAACAGTTAATACAATACAGATTCGTTGTAAGAATAATGTGCTATTATTTACATTATTAAAAATAAGCAGTTACATTTCTCAGAGTCTTAGGCTTGCAGTCCGAGCGCGGGGTTTGGCAGTCGGGCCTGCTAAACTGTAAGCTGTCTCGCACTGCATGTAACACCTCTGGGGATACCTTTTAACCCTCCTGTCATGGTATTTCCCTCTGTAAATTTATGTACTATAGCTGCCTCACAGAAGTGTCAGGAGAATTAAGCCTTGTAAAATTGCAGTTGGGATAACACTAAAAGAAGAGAGAAAGAGTGGGATTTCCAGGGATTTTGGAGTGATTGCACTGTACTCTGGAGGAAAGGGATTATGAGTTATACGGTGCAGCTGGGCAGCTGCACCTTGAGTGTCCTCTACAGGGACAAACCAAGGTGCCTTAGGAGCATCACAGCAGCCCAGGTCCATCAGGTCTTCTCCAGTATAGAAAGGATGAGGAGGGCTATAAAATTCATTTCAGCTACTGTTAACCTCACTTGATCTTCTAGGAAACAGGAAAGTTTCTTCCCCCACTTGCCTATCCTCCGCAGAGCTTCTGGCACCCAAGCAAGATACTAAACACTGTAAAATACATTTGCACAGTAATTCTAGGGGAACCAAAATTAAATTTCTGAGAAAATAATTGAGAACACTTACATGAATATACATAGTTATACAGTTGTCACTTAGTAAGACACAAAATGTTTTAAATGCACCTGAGAAGCAATGTTTTGACAGCTACAGACTGCCATATACATTGATTTTCTTTCTGTCATGCAAAATACAAAGTCAAGTCTTGACTGCCATCCAAAGATGTCCAACTCTATTGAAAGTCATAGATAATTAAAAAAAAAATCAGTGGAGTCCCTATCTGGTCCCCAATCACTAAGTCAATGTAGTGTTTCTAAAGTGGTGTTATATTGATCTAATGATGCTATTAATAATATCTGCAGCAAATATATGGATATACACAATTACCATTTGGGATACTCTTTCTCAGTAGAAAAAACACCTAATTCCACTAATTGCCTCTACTTCTGTTTCTGCTAACTCTACACTGTATACATGTTAATAATCTTATTATCAGTAGCAATGAATCTTAATTAACATTCATGTGCAGAAATATAATTCAAAACAAACACATATATTCTGATCAGTTTATTTTATTAAATTACTTAGTTATTTCCAGCACTAAAGCTAAGCCATTATTTCTATGTATCAATTAACAAAAAACCCTGCAACTCTCTACAAAAGAAAGTTAAAACATATATATATATATATATATATATATATATATATATAAGCAGACATTTAGAGACCCTAACCCTAACCAACACTCAAAATCAGACTTTTGTGCTAAACAGTCCTATGAACACAAAATAGAAGTACTAACTGCATAGTCTTTTGGCTCAGAAAATATACTCTATATATCATAAGTAAGTAAGAAGAACTGAAAAACCAAATGACTGGACCAGGGCCATCCAAGGGGTCTATCACAGGGCAAGAAATTGAATCCAGATCTCATGAAAACTGGTTCAGTGCTTTAACTACAAGACATTACAGGTATGACTGATCAGTCATTGAGCTTTTATAGAGACTTGAAATCTGCAGCAGTTGCAGAGCGTCACTTCAGCTTCCTCCCTACACAAAACCACAGAAATTGCAGGGGGCAATTCCTGGAATTTGGGCAATTTAAGGTATCTTGGAATCCTACAGTTGTTCTTATTTGTTTTCATCCTCTTAATGCCATGCTGTAGTGACCAGCACTGATATTAGGAGAACAATACAGAATGAAGTACTCGTTTTCCCATGTAGCACACATAAATGATAATATTGCTAGGTTCTACCAACTGATTTGTATGGGCATTAGAGGCCTTCTTTAAAAGCCAGTAAAATGAATGTGAGTCATCTTTGACTCTAAGGAAATTGAGATTAGGTCCTTGATAGGTGGATCAGCTACAGCTGTGTACTTTCCTATTTCCATGATATCTTACACAATTTCAGGAACATTAATACTCTTCTTTGCAGGCTGTGGAAAAAAACCTTTGTCCATAAAAAAAATTAGGTACCTTGCAAAATCCAATGTAAAAGCCTAAAAACAATCCTCTCACCATTTGAATCACTAGTGATATTACATATATTCCTGCCTGCATTTATTATGTTTGATTTTGCAATATAATCAAGCTAGATTCAGCACTGCTATTTAGAAAAGAACTAAAAGTCTTAGGTGTGACTAATTCGTCATTGTCCCTCCCAAGTTTGCTTCTTACTGGCATCTTAGTAATACTGATCAACGTTATTTAACCCCTGGCATGCACGTAGAAAAGCCGGTCCAGCTACTTTTACACATATACTGACATAAACTGACAATGTAGATGCACCATTATAACCATGAACCGTCAGTCACAGTAACCGAAAGCTAGTTATGCTATTAGGTATATATGGGAAAAACATGGCTCTTCTCAAGGTACAGGAGATGACACAAAGTGGCATGCTGTTATTAAGCATGTTTAACAGACAAGACACAACTTTTTGTCACTGTCAGCGTTGCAGAGTCATTCTCAGAGGGCAAGAGGAGCTCTCCTGCATCAGCACCGAATTTGTGAGCAATCCCTTGGGTCCATCTCTGCTGTAAGCGGTACTAGAGGGGGAGGAGGATGCGTCAGACATTTGCACACTATCCTGGGACTGCAGCGGTGGTGGTTAACACTCCTTCACACTTTCAAGACTGCTACAGAAGTCACTGACGGGGAAATAAATATGAAGCAGCAAGACAGCATTCTTTACAGTTGCTCCACATACGATCATGACATTTAAAGTGCATGTTAAAATCTATCAAGTACAGTAAAAACATAATTATGCCATTTATGTAACATGCATTATGTACATAATAGGAGCAGGGTTAGTCTATCAGTTTTGAATCTGTTATGGAGACAACGCTTTAAAAGATGCTATTTCTGAGTTTATTATTCAATTAGCATGTATACTTTCCCTAAGAAAATAAAACCTTTTGAAGGGCAGAAAACATTTTTACTGCACATGTGGAGTAGGCAATTTAATTCTTAACAAATTGCTTCTGCTTTTAAATTATGTTATTAGTATGCCAAAAAAAAAAAAAAAAAGCAAGCTTATATGTACTCATTACTCCTTAAATTTCACTAAATGGTACTTGGCTATACATCTGCCAAAATGCCTTTCACAGATAAACAGTTTTGCTTTCAGTCTGTTCAATTAAATCCAGAAATGTATTTGTCAAAACCTTAATCCTATGTTAATAATATTTCTATAGAACAGATTTTAGTTCATTTTATATCACTTTGTTCATGATTTTCCAATCTTCCCTGTGGTAGGGATGCTTTACACTAATTAAAGCTATGTTTCATAACAATAATTGAAACCCTACTACATACTTAATGTGTCTTTTGCCTGAGTCTCCCACCCGATCATGCAAAGGTACTTCAATACAGAGTAAGTCTCTTTTTTTTTTTTTTGTCTCCACCTTCTCATTAAAGCAAGAGTCCTCCTCCAAAAGCATCAAACACTTTGAAGCTTAAAAGCTGAGGTTTTTCTGGAAAATAAACTAGAAAACAAACTTTTTAAAATAATGAAAACTGAGAACAAGGTAAAAAAAAAATCCTGTTATGTCCCCGTAGAGCGCGTTCTTTTCAAACACAAATTCCACGTTGGCTATAAAAGCTCTTTTCTCTGCCACCCCTGAAGCCCTGCGGTGTGCTGGCTATCAGAAGTCTCCATGCACACTGCAGCATCCCTGCCAGCTTCGTCTGCCTGTCTGTCCCTCCACATTTGCCTTGGAGAGGCAAGTGCAACTTTCCACAATTCTTCCTCGCCCTGGGAGTGCAGTTGCTTCCAGGAGACCTGCAATTTCTCCTCTTCAGAGGATGCCACCTAACACAGCCTGTAGCAGCCAGGACCAAGCAACAAAGCAGCTATTTTTCCAGCTGGCCAGCCACTCCTTTTTAAAGGAATACATAACAGCTGTGCATGAAAAAATTAAACTGTTCTCCAGTCCGTCACATCCTTTACAAAGAACGCTAGGATAAGAAAACTTTTTAAAAGACCTTGCATCCTTTGTGTTAACACTTTGAAACAAAAAACAGATATTTAATGTTTGATTTCATTACTACTAACATAGCCGATAATTTAATACAAAAAGATTTTATTACAGATGGAGATGGTAGCGTCTTTAGAGTTATTCTTCCTTGGTACTTCTCATTATAAGGTTCTGATTGAGGCTGCTTTTAACTTTGTCAAAATTTAATATTTGGATTGAAATTTTCTCTGCTGGGTGTCTGTCAGGCAGATGATTTATTCTGAGTTTTTAAGAATGTTTCAGCAAAAATGATTTGGCCATCTCTGAACATAGACTAATGAAAAAATACTCTGTTTCAGTGACGTTAAATTAGAATAAATTTCAGCATTTACTTTAAGAACACTTTGGAGCAAGAGCATGATCTTTCAGCAGAATTTGGTTTTAAGCCAGAGGTGTGTCTTGTACCATCCCACTGATACATCCACATTTTTTCATGCTGCAGACCCTTGAAAAATGTCCCTCCATAGCAGCTTGGAAGGACCTTGTAAAGGTTTGACAGATACATTTCTCACAGTTTCTGCCTTCCAAATCAGAGCTTTGACTTGTCTGAGCAAGTTTCACATCTGGAGAGTGACTGAGCATGGTCCAGACCTGAATTACAAAGACCAGGGAAGACTTATCCTGAGTTTCAGTGCCAGTTAATGTGAGCCAAAGGATATGAACTTGTGAACTGTGAAAAGATTTTTTTCTCTAGTGCTTTAAAGGAATTCTTTACTGAAGTTCAAGTAAAATAGAAAAAATGGAAATATGAAAAAAAAAAAGCATCACGACATCTGAGGTAAAGGTAAAAATCAGGCAGGAGGAGAGAACTGGTGAGGGAAGGAGCAGTCTGGGACAAGGAGCCTGAAGTAATGCAAGAAGGATGGAGACGGGGAAGAGACTGTGATTCTCAAGCAAGGAAGTAAAGTCTGGGAAGAGGGAAAAATGAACCCTGAGAATTAGAGCTGTGGAAGTTATGCAAGTCATAAAATGTGATCAAAAGACATGTTGGATGTAGAAGAATAGAAATGAGAAAATAAGGCAGGAGAAGTAACAATGTTAAACCAGGATTTGTCTTCAAATTTTGGAGTAGTTATAGGGACCAACAAGTCCGAAGTGTGTGAAGATATACTTTGAATGACAGACATATTGCAGAACATTGGTCACTGCTAGTGAAAACTAAGAGAATCAAAGTGTTCAAGTTTAGACTCCAAAGCAGGACCTGGAGGAGAACCCGAGACTGAAGACACACCACAGTATAGATTTGACAGAATCATACCCTGAGGGCATACGATCTTATGCTTCTTGTCACCTGTTAATGCTTTCATGTTAGCAGAGTTTGTGAGGTGGATTTAAAAATCTAATGCATTTGCAAGGATGTCTTTATGATTCTATATGACAATTTCTGGTTTAGTTTTTTAACCTGGAAGTTGCATTTTAAAATGTGGTAAAAATGACTGTTTGCCAAGTCAAACCATGACAAAAGTAGCTTCTGGCATAAAAGTTTCCTCTTCTATCTCAGCTTCCTTTCCCTTTTTTGTTCGAAAGTTAAACTTTTGTTTGAACACATAAGCAGTGGAAAGAAACCATCAGGAATTTCTGAGTTTCTGGCAGATACACTCATGTTAGTAAATTGCCTTGCAGCACATAATCCTTGAAATTCCCTTGAAATAGATCAATTTGCTTTAGTAGCATGTGTAAGCATATTGTGGTAGCTGTGATCACCATACTAGCAAGACATCTTCTGCTTTAAAACCCAATAGTTTTGATTGTTGCAGATGGTATCAAGACATTAACAAAGTAGGGTATGTTCCTTGGTATTGGTTATTGGTGCAGCTGTTAAGTTAATGAAGATGGTATATATTCAGTTTTAATTGTAGACACATTTTATTTGAGCTTTCATAGAGCAGCTGTGGAATAAGTGCTATAATTAATGTTCTGTGGGTAACCCTGAAACCTATGCATATATTTTATAAATTATGTGTTATGACATCAGTTGAGTATATATTTTACCTTCAGGAATTTTCTTTTTTGTTTTGCTCTTAAGGTACAAGAGTAGTTATCAGGTAAGTGCACTTTTCTGCAGAAAACAACTAAAGATTTCTAAGTCATCTTCATTTGTGCTTTTACTTGCCAGGCCACCATCAACAAAACTTATTATTAGATTATATCAATATAGCATTAATTATTTTATTAAAGGAATGCCATCTTTATTTATCTAGATTTGATCAGACACAGCACATTAACATTTGAATTAAGCAGGCTTAATCAAATTCTTTCTTTTGTGGGGTAACATAATGGGGAGAAACTCAACAGAGTAGAATTGTGAACTCTTCTGGAACACTAAGGGAATAATCATGTTTTTTCTCAGATTCAAGGAAGTCATTTACAAGTGTAGTTTTCTTTCCTCCATTCTTCCTCCCTTCTCTACTTTCACAATGGCGTTGCAAAAAGGGGTTACCTGGTTTGCTTGTTCTGTTGCTAACAAATAAGAGTTGATCCGTTCGGTTGCACAGGCTTCACTAGACAGAGACTTATTGATTGTGTCACTGAGGTTTCTCAGTGATGGCCTTATCCAGTTTTACTCATGTATTATATTATTTATTACATTGTTTTATATATTATATTGTATATCATGTTCCAGAATTCCCTTTTCATTTGTGTGACCCTGAAATGCCCAAATGATTACTTCAGAAGGCAATGGTGGACAGCAGCCTACAGGAGCTTTATCTTCCTAGTACTACCTTCACAGAGTCCCAAACCTGTAATCTTCTCGAACAAAAGATAATGGCATATAGTGTAGGTTACATAAATTGCTTATGTCACAACTTCCAGATCTGTGTTCTTTTCTTCAAGAGGAAAATCACCTAGGACCAAAGGCTCATTGTTTCCAAGTAACGAAAAGCTTAATTCACTGTTAGTGTAGCTACAAGTGTAGTAGACTCCTAAGAAAGATTTTTCTGAGAAAGATTTTTCTGTTCTGCTTCCCAGAACAAGCCTCCTCTGTTAATGTATTTCTACTGAATTCCAGCAAGAAAATCAGCTAGTACTGCCCACTAAGGGACATGGGAATTCTGCTCCTCATTTCCTTCGTTAACAGAAGAGCACAAGCAAATCTTTTCTTTTGTAGCATCCTCCATCTTTGAGTGGTGTAATGCTATCTTCAAATATTTTACAAAATAGATTGTAATGCCATAATGTTAGAACTCTGACTAGCATTGTTAGAGTCCATATGCAGATACTTGAACAAAACAGTCTATTTTTCTTAAGTGTCAGTGATAAACAAAGGCATCTGCAATCACTCAACATCTTTGAAAACATTTAGGTATTGAGTTAATATGAGTTAATATGAGTTATGAACTCATATGAAATATGAGTTAAGGACCTAAATTTAGTAGCTCCCTCTGCCTGCATTCAAAAGCCATGGAGTATGACTTTTCTCTAACTGAATAGAGGGCAGTCTTTTCATCCTTCATGCTTTTGGCTCTTTCGAGATTTGGTTTAGGTTTGAATTTCTCATTGTTTCTATGGATTTCTCTTTACTGTTAGGCTATTCACACATAATCATGAGTTGTTCTTCTAAAATTCTATGGTGCTGAGAGAAGCTCTCTTTTCCTTTTCTTTTTGTCTCTCCTTTGAAGATTATGACTCCTCTCATCTCCAAACTAGTGTCCTATCCTATTGGCCACGGCAATGAACAGATAAGTTCTTTTCCCACTCCTTGTCCCTTTGTGTATTTTGTTCCCACATGCATTGCAAGCTTTGCCCGATGTTTGTAGAAGACAAAATTAGGCTCCAGGGGACACTAGATCATAGCCTTTCCCATGCATATGGTGAAGATCAAGCTGGAAGGCATGAGTAAAATTATGTTTTTTCTTTTTCCCAGCATACTAACTAGTATAGTTAGATACACCATAGCATCAAAAGCAATGCATTGGATCTGATAACAGATGTTCCAGGTTCCTCTCTCCCAAGGTTAGGAAAGCCAGAAGAGAATATGATTCTGCAAATCACTTCTGATCTTTACTCTGCCCCTGAGACTGCAAAACTACTTTATACTTGCACAAGGCAAGCACAGAAAAGTAAGAGGAAGCCTCACTGATGGTTAGTTTATCCCACCTCTTCTGTCAGGAACAAGGAGACTGATTTTAGCCAAGGACACCTGCTGTCTGGCTTCCTCTGGACCAGTGCTCTGGAGCCAGTGACCCTCAGTGAGCAAGTAGAGTTTGGTCTAAGGTTAAGACATTCACATTCATTACTTCTCTTTGTCTCTCCCAGCAACAGTTGTTTCTGCAGAAACAAGGGAAATCACAGTCTTTCTACTTCTGTTAATAACTTGAACATCACAGTATTGCTAGTTTTTTCTTTGATGACCATCGTTTTGGGAGTAATATACTGCCAATACCTGGACATATCAAGTATGTAGTATCCAGGCTATCTTCTCTTCAGCCAGGCATCAGTGAAAACTTACACTGGGGTTGTCCGTCAAGGAACTGAATGGCATCACCATCCCTCAGGTGCTTGACTAGCTGCAGCATAGCTTGTTCATCCTTACTTAGGCCATCGTTCAATGAAACAATAAATTCAGTTTACAGGTTTCTCTTGCAGGGTCAGAATAAACCTTGCCACATGACATAAAGCTGTGATATAGTATATACTTCATTCTGTTGCTTCAAGCATTTTTCAGTTCAGTTAACTTTCTCCCGGTCGCTATGTTGGACAAGCAGTCATCTGTATGCGCTTTTGAAAATTTAGAAGGCTCAAGTCCTCAAAGGTTGGTCTTGTTTTTTATGCAGCAACTTCTTCCCATTTTAAGGTCTGCAGTTTGTTAATCATCTGCCATAACTGAAAGCTTGCATGGGAGGCTCCGAATCTTCTGCTATTTGCTGACGGCCTGAAGAATTGTGTTACATTTACACATAATTCTGCTTATCCTCCTACAAGATACTCTCGTAACTCTAATTTTGTAGCCCTGTAGAGCTGAACAGGCCTACCTAGATGTTCTAGGGAAGATCAAAATATAGTGGTTTCCACTAAAATTATATAGTTATGCTCTTGTCATTAGGCTAGGCCCAATGCATGCCTTTTAAAAACTAGTATTTGTCAAATACTGTCCCCCAGTTACCTGAAGGAACTTCTCATTATAAATGGGAAGGGGAAGAGATGGAGAAGCACTCATGCCTCTCCAAAGATGTACATCCAGTCCTATTGCAGACATAGGTGTGAGGGAGAAACTTGGGTAGTCAATTATTTTCTTCAAAGTTCATTCTCTATCTTTTGGTCATATTCTGCAATTGATTAAGGAAGAAGGGCAAAATAATCCCAATAATAATGCTATTGATAAGATCAGCCCTCCATGTGGCTAAGAAAAAGAACATGTTATGCTCAGCTTGAAAGAAGAGCAGAGACTGAGTGAATGGGAAAGATGTGCAAAACAGATAAGAGAAGAGCTCAGAAATGACTTAAACTCTGCAGATGTGCTGCATCTGTTTGCTTGCCCACTGGGGACACTGAGATAAAGAGATTAAGGCATTTATACAGAGATGGTTAGACAACTAGATCAGATAAGCAAAATGCAGCTACCTTGACTTAAAGTCTATAATAACCGTAATACTGCAACAAAGGGATGAATATAATTCACTGTCAATATCTTAAACATTGAACGTAAATGCCATAAAACAGCAAATGATTGTGCAGTGATGGAGTAAAAACAGAAGTAACCTTGCAAAGGATACACACAACCAAATGAAAATTTTAACAGGTTGTCTTAAAAGTTGTGTGCTACTTCACTTCCAAAAAAAAGATAAAACTGGTATTCATACTTATACTGCCTTTTCATAGAGAAGTAAAAAAGACAGAGGTAAACATAAAAAGTTGCTGTTTTAAATAAATACGCACCTTGACAAGAACTTTAAGTAAAAATAAATTAAAAGCAAAAATAATGTAGCCCTAGTTGCACCTAGTCTTTAAAAATAACACTGCTCTATAAGCTTCACAAGAGTCAGTAAAGGCCATAAAATCCAGTTTTTATTGCTTAAAAATGTATTTTTTTAAACTTGATCTCTTCTTGTAAAAGCAAATAAGAACCAATGAAAGTCGCCTCTTTACAAGTAATTCCTTATAGCTGTCATAAATAACTACAATATGTAAAAAATACATTTATTAGCAAAAATGCTTCTGGCTTTAACATTCACTTTGGAAATATTGAGAAATGGACCCTCATGAGTTATTCATAAGATCAGAATTAATGCAGTCACTATTCCTGGGTTCTGATTAAATGCTGGCTTGTAACCTAGTAACACTGGAAATAATGACCAGATGATAATGTTCTGTGAATTGAGTCAATGACAAGAAGCTTTGATATGTCAAATCACAATATTATTTGCCCAGCAGAAATATGCCCAGATAACCATCCAGAGTTGTGGAGACAATCTTCTTCTGTTTGTAGGGCATACTGTATTCAGCCAATGCATGTTTCTAATGATGGAGTCATTCTCACTCTTTCGCTATCATAGTTCAGACAGCTGTAGAAGGTCACGAAGAAACAGAAATTTGCAATTTCAGATAAAAAATAAGAAGTAAAAGTGAGGGGTTTTTTTTTCAGCTCATCTTCACTGATATTAGTGGACAGAATTTATTAAACATGACGTTGAGTTGCAAATCCTCTGACAGACTTCCATACAATATACAAGACCACAAAAGTGTATAAAAATGTGTCACTCATCACTGATAACTTATCTTGCTAGAGGGGTCAATATAAAGACAAGTAAACACAGAGAAAAAACTCATATTAGTATTGCCAAGATTTAAGACTGGAGTTGTGTAACACCCACTGCCCCCAGCAGATTCCAAAATTAAACAGAAAATACCTAGGATGGGAAAAACAAATAAATACAGACAGCAAGACAAATTAGTAAAGAAAAATGCATAGACACACATACATATTTGTATACCAAACTCAGCTTCAGAGAGCATAAACCACCGAAATGGAATCATTGAAGCAGAGAAAAATCTCGGGAAGTGGGTACTAGACAACAACTACTCAGTTAACACAGAAGGAAAAAATCCCTAATTACTTGTGGGAGGCAAAGAAAAGGCAAGGCTAAAAAAAGTATGGAAGGACACAGAGGCATTAAATGGCAAAGCAGAAAGTTGGCTGCCACAGGAAAAGGAAAAAAAGGGGGGGGGGGGGGGGGGATTAAAACCAGCCTGGTTCCTGAGCGTAGCCATTAGGTGCATAGAGCAGGACTGCGCGCTAGATGAGTAAAAGGCAGCAGCGCAACCCCAGAAAGGCTAATTTTAGTTAGCGGCGCCGCCGGAAGGCAGCGCTGCGCCGAAGGCTTGGGACCGCACCGCGCCGCGCTGCGCTGCGCTGCTTGCGCGGGGCCGGGCGTGCAGGGCGGCGGGGCGGGGGCGCGCAGCGGCACGGAGCGGAGCGCGCCGGCAGCGGTGCCGGGCGCGGCGCGGCGCGGCGCGGCGCTCTGTTGCAGCGGTCTGCGGTTACGGCGGGATGGGAAGGGGCGGCGGGGCAGGGGCGGCTGCGGAACAAAGGCGCCGGGGCCGCCGGGCCAGGCGCTCGCTGCCGCCTCCGCGGTGTCGCCCTGAGCGGGCGGTGCGGGGCTCCCGGCGCCCCGGGCCCGGCTGGGAGCGCGGCTGCAGCGGGAGAGGGAGGGTCATCACCGCGGGGAGAGAAAGCACAATTAAGCAAAAACCCCACCTGGACGGCGGGGGGAGAAGGGAGGCGGGGGGATGCTTTCTGGCGAAAGCCGAGCTCGGTGGCTTGGGTTACAGAGGGGCAGAGATAAGGCGAGAGCCAGCGCTTCGCGGGAGGCAGGGCGCTCGCCAAGTCAGCTGCTGGCGTTCACGCTCCGGGGCAGAGCAAGCGGAGAAGGGGGAGAAAATAAGGGAGGAAGGCGGCGAGGAGGAGGAGGGGGGTCCTTGTGCGCTTAGGGGTAGGGGCGAGCTCCGGCGGCGTGCGGCGGTGGGGAGCCCCGGCCGGGCGGTGTGAGCTCACACACACACATATACACACATATAACCCCACGCAGAGGCCGGCTGGCAGGGGCGGGCAGCCCCCCGGGAGCAGCCGGAGGAGGCGCCTCGGTCCCCCCGGCGGGGAGGGGGCACGGCGGGGCCGGGGAGGGACTCGCGGGAGCTGCCGGCGCGGCGCGGTGCGCGGAAGATGCTTTCACCTGTGTCTCTTCATCAGTGAGCGAGGAGAGGAGAGGAGAGGCGGTCGGGGCTGGAGAACTACCTCTGGATGGTTTAAAGAAAAAAAAAAAGGCAAAAAAAAAAAAAAAACCACTCCGCAATCCTCTGCTCCCCACAGGCTGAGCACCATAAGGGACTGCTATATTTGAGGCTGTCGGGAGGATGGTCGGGAGAGACTGAAAGTCAGGGCGAGGGAGCCTGTGCCACAGCAGCGGTAAGTGTCTTTGCCATTCCCCCAGCCGGGCACTGATTTCCCTGATTAGACTTTTGAGTGCGTGCAGATTATTTGTTGTATTATCCATCGCGGCGTCTCTGCGAGCAGCCTGCTGCGAAGCCAGCAATGGTGAGAGATCCCGTCTTTCGGTTCCAGCTGCAGGTTTATATGTTTTGATTTTTTTTGTTGTTTTTGAATCTTACATTGAAGCTGTTGCCATCACAGAACCGAAAAGTTGGAGCAGAAATTGCTGTGATCTATTATATGCCTCCTGTCATTTAACCAGCCAGCAAACTATTGCTGTGAATGAGTTGTGAAGAGAGATGTGAAGCTCTTAGAAAGAACGAATATATACTCTGAAGGAAGAATGCCTTTTCTTAATGTGCTAATTTTTTATGTTTGGGAGAGCTAACAAGCTAAGGCTTGAGGGTGAAGTAGAAGATGATCTAGTGTATTGAGTTTATAGTGATGCACTAGAAGTTGTGTTGTTGTGAAGTTCAGAATGGTACTTGGCTTTGGGATAAACAATTATCTCCTGAATTAGAAAAGTAGTGTGTCTGGACTGTGTTCCTGCAGCTGACAGGCAAAAAAGTAAATGAAATCACATAAAGATGCACTGATTTTTCCCCTCTGAGGTGAAGGCAGGGGATAAGAAGACTATGTGGAATGTTTCTGGCTAGAAGATGAACTGAGAATTATTCCTGGAACGTAGAGTATGGTATTGTGTTGCAAAGATTTTTATCTCAGAAAAAATCAGCATCCATTAAGCTAGCTACACTTATTGAGATGTTTAGTTTCATTTCTCTTGAGCACAGAAACTTCCTAAAACATAAGTTATACAAAAAGACTGAGTAATGTGGCTACCTAAAACTAAAGTTTTCTATTTGTTGTAACATTTCAGAAATTTACCATAACATTTTGGCAAAGGTAGTTTGCTTTTTTTTTCCTTTAAAAAGTAATATTTTCTTTGAATGACATGTTTTCAATGAGGTTTTTAGTGAAGGACCTGATGTCAAGATCTTTTAAAAGAGCTACAGTTTTCCCCTAGTCATTGGTGAGCTTTGGATCAAACCCTAAAGTTTGAAATGACAGATAAATTACATGCTGACTGATAGCCAAAAGCTAAGGGGAATTCCTGACAATTAAAATTTAGATGACATTTTCCAATTAATAGAAGTGCAATTAATTATTCTTGAGTTATATAGTAGAACTCCTTCAGAAGTACTTTATGGCAATCAATATTAGCACAAAATCAGTTCATCATGATTAATATTATTACAGTGAATACCAAAGGAATAAGCAATAATTGGGCCATTATTCTAAAGTGTTATCAAAATGTCTATTAGAATTTATAAATATATTCCTTTTAGTAGACTGTCTTTAATTACCATGTCATTTATCTGCAAAGTTTAAAAAAAAAAAAAAAAAACCTTTCAATATCTATACTGGAATTTGGGAATAACTTGTTTACTGTTAAGTGTACTAAAAGGAGAGCAGAAACTGAGATGTGAACTATGGTAATTAAAGAATATTTCACATACTGTGGCCCTCTGTGGCAATATGCCTTTAACTATGTGAATGATTAAGAAATGTGGTTACAACGGCAAAGTCTTGGAAGACTACAACTATAAAGAAAGAAGGATGAAGCGTTCAGCTTTATTAAAGTTGAAAACTGTTAAATAGTTAAAAAAGTGGACTAATCAACGTGCAGCTCTTTTATTCCATACACTTGCAGAGCAAATGTCCCTGCAAGAACTCCGAACTAGCAGTGTGTGACAAAGAAGTGTGAAGATACAAACGGATAATCTGGAGCCTAAGAGTGTAGATTTTAGTTTTGTTGTTCAATATGAACCTGAAGGTCATATTGTGAATTCTAGGTTAAATTGTCAGGGGAAGGGATTTTAATTTCACTCTATAACCAGGGCAGATGTACTACGAATGGAAATAGAAAATGCAAAAAAGATATGACTTGCTGAATTATAGCTGTGAATTTGGAAGAAAGTAACTTTGAAAACAGATCTTTGAGGAAAAATATTGTAGTAGTTAACATAAAAGGGGGTGATTAAAACCTCTGCTGTTAGGAAATAACAAGGGGAACTTTAAGAAATACATAACTTAGATGACTGTCAGCACAGATTCAATACAGGAAGGTCATGACTGGCAAATTTGCTCAAGTTCCCTGAATAAGTTGCTGACGTGGTAGGCTATTGGGGAATCAGTGTTATGATTTATGGGGGTTTCAGAAAACGTCTAGTTCTGTGCTCCACGAAATATTGATCTGGAAAGTAAATTTTGGAAGGAGTACTGGAACGGATTCAAACCTAACAAGGAACCAGAGGGTGTCAGTAAAGGTAAGGAGCTCTGGATGAAAGGAGGAGGTTAAAAGTATGGTGTTTTAAGTGACCGTCCGAGGTCCATTTTTCTGCTCACTATAAAGCTGGCATGTGTAAAAAGAGTATATCTGATTTGCTAGCAATATAGAAAAATCTGTTCATTTGAGCATATTCAACACACAGAAAGTTTTCTGGCTAGGTTAAAGGTAGCAATAGTTATGTTAAGTAATTAATGGAAGTCTTTATTAAAGGCATCGTAGGAAAGTGTATATTAAGAATATACATGGCAAGAGGTTGGAATTGAGCCAGTTGAGGTGATTGGTTCAGTGACTTTGCAAAAAATGGTACTTCTGAATGGTTTTGTCTTTCTGCATGCAGCCTGCAACACAGATTTTGGTTCTTCGGCAATCACTGCATAATTTGCCTCTGTTGCTCTCCTCCCTCCATATGTTCCTGCTAACAGCTTGCGTGTTGCACTTTCTCTCAGTTTCAGAACCACCTCAGTCACTTGAACAATTTCTCATACCCTAAAATACTAAGCTGAAATCTGTCATATTCTACACTGTGGTCTTAGTTCTTGAGAATGAATGTCAAATACGCATTTATCTGCTAATGTTATATTGGTAGGTGTTTCACAAGTGTTGTTTTTTTTTCTTTTTTTCCCTCTCCTCCTTCTGCACGTAGCTTCTATGATGCTTTTTTTTAGGGTCTGTTCTGCTCTGTGTTATTAACTTCTTAGCACTTCACAAGGGAAAAATGCTCTGGTCGGAAGTGATGGAGTCCCTACAGAGTTTTAGTTTCTGAGCAATTCTGATCAATAACATCACATTAGAGGCCGGTACCTTTTAAAAAAAGATATATGAAATTCTTAAACCTTTGTAAGCTAAATACATTCTGTTATTATTTCAATTTAAGATTTCAAAGCCACATAATACATGAGTGTATATGTGTATCTGTATGTGTTTATACACACACATATACATATGCATTAGTGTAATGATTCCATGTCTTTGCAAGCTGGGAGAGAAGCAACAATAAAATACTGTCTTGTTAGTGGACGGAAATGTAATTTGTTTGTTTGTTTGTTTTTTAATAAATTTCTTGGATGATTTATGAAAATATCCCAAAGTGTATGAATCATAACCAACAGTGATCTTTGCTCATATGCCACTTTCTAAAAGGAAGTTCAGAATGATTTCTCACTGTACTTTCTAAAAGCTACAAATCAGGCTTTAGGAGTTGCAACTGGATGTAAAATATGGGAATGAAATGTTAGATTCTGTATGCTATGGATATGATAAAAGGGTAGACTTACCAACCATGTTATAGCTGATGTTCTTGACCACATATGCCCAAACTTATTCTGCATGGTCACCCCCCAAAGCTATCTTGTAAGCTTATGGAGTCAGGAGGGTGCCATCAGAATGAGAGGGTAGTGCATGCTTTCATGTAGACCATCAACAGCATTGTTCACCTCTTTATGTCTCCTTCAGGACCAAACTTATACATTAGTCTTTGGAAAAAATGTTCCCTCTTCTCCATTTCCATACCTTGAAATAGAAAATGTATCAAACTCTTTCCATTCCTCAGCAACTCCATGGAGTTTTATGTTTTCAGGGTGCTCTTAAAGGTTTTATTGTAAATGGTGTTAAACCATGATGATATCTATGGAGAACTTTCTTCTGGTGAAAGTAAAATTAGACAAACATTGAAGGTAGTTCATTATAGTTACTGGCAGGAGTAAAGGGTGACAACCTTCCACTTAGCATACAAGAAGAGGGGCTTCAGCCTCCTCGTGAGTGAGAAATGCTTAAAGTTATTAGTAGCCAGGAGTTTAAGATTCACTGTGTCCAGTGGGACTCCTAGCCTGCAAATCATTTTGATGAAGGCTAAGTGTACAGCTTTGTAATTCATGTAGAGAGCTCACTCTTTTAGGTGTCTCCCCGTACCAAAGAGCATCAATTTGCAAGAACACATGAACCCCGTATTATTTTTATTGGTTTTATAGTCTTCACTAAGTGCATGAGGGGCATTGTGCAGCAGATGCAACATTTCTGGTTACCACCTACATTCTACACCAATACATTTCATTGACACAGCTAGATTTGACCAATTCAACCACTTCATTTGATAGCTAGACAGATGGAAAGGTGAATGAAAAAGACTTTATGGTCACAGGTATCAAAGATGCTGACCTAACAGCATTAACTCCTCATCTTATTATTTTGAGAAAACATTCAAACATGATGCTTGCAGAGTTGTAATTCTTGCTTGGGTGTGAAAACAGGCAGATGTGTTTGCTGCAGTAATCTCTCCCCAAAAATGTACTCTCAAAGCTATTTAGTAATTGGCAAGGAGATTAATGGAAGCTTACTTTTTTGCAAAAGTGATTAATTGTCACATGTTCATATACGCATGCATCTTCTTTGCTGAGAGACAACCAGTCATGCCCATTAAATTATTCTATAGACTTTTATAGGCTATCTCCTCTCACTCAGATCCAGATCTCTGCATAAACCTGAATCTTAATGGATTGAACCATATGAAAATGGGTCAGCAAAGTCACAGTATTTATTTTTTTTATCTCTTCTTCAGAGGTGGTTCTCACAGAGAACATTTTCCAGAAGTCAAGTGTCAATCAAAAAATGATCCTGAACATGCTGGAAAACTTTTGTGGCGTTCAGCACTGTTGATCTAGCAGAATCATTCAGCTTTGTCATGTTTGTATTACTGTGATATAATCAGATGTATTCACGTTGTCATTTATTCTTGTGATGGCTTGGAGGGGAGCAGATGGACAGTTTCTGAAATGGAGAAACTAGAAAATGCTGAAAATTTCATGAGCAAACTTGTTTATATGTAGGAATTTAAGTATGCCTAGCACACAAAAATGTGGTTGTACTCTGGACAAGCATCTGAACTTCTGGACATAGATTAATATTCTGTTTTGTTTGTTTTTTCTATGTCTTCTAATTTTTATTCCACAAGAATGCACTGCCTAGAATATTATAGCCCACTTTCTGGACCAAATTAATCATATTAAATTTGGTCTGTAAGGTTGCACATGTACATTTGCAAGCCTGAAAAGATTTCAGGCATAGTTCTGTACCTACTGTTTAAGTTGCTTTGATGGACAGTTTGCTGATTGCATATATAAACTGTAGTTTTTGCTAGTATAACATAACTTGTAGGTATACATATATTTGCATATATTTACAAAAATATATATATTTAGAAAAATGCAGATGCCACTTTAAAATGCAGATACTGCAACTGTCGAATTCACATCACAAATCCATACTAAATAGTATTTAGATTAGAACTCTGATTGCCATAGAAGATTTGTTGTTTTATTAGCAAGGTCCTCTGACTCCATTATAAACCTTATCATTATTATCATCATCATAGCAACTAGGCACTATAATCATAAATCAAGATTGCATTGTACTAGGAGTTGTAAACACAAAATGGTTCCTGAATCAAAGAACGTATGGCTTAACTCAAGAGCTCTCCCATTTTCCTATTACTTGTGACCTCTGAAAGGCACACATCTAAGGGAAGGTATCTGTGTCTCAGAGCCATGCTGCCATAATCATGTACAGATTTCAAGGTCACTTCCCACACCAGAGGGAAAAAAAAGATATTGTCTGTGACGCTACATGTGTAATGATCACATGCTTATGCTGTAAAGTGCCTTGTACATTTGTCTGAATACAGTGCACCAACAGTCTACAACAATTACCTCAGAAATTCATACTTTTGAAACTTACTTTTTAAAATTAGTCCATTCTTCAGCTTTAAAAAA